>NC_142130.1:78992711-79300582 GCF_024610735.1 Ursus americanus
CAACTGCCTGCATGATATTGGGAGCATGCTTCCCCCGCTCTACTATAAACAGATAGCGCCACATGTATACACAGGAATATATACAGTGCTACATATATTTGTGTTTATGTGTGTGTGTTACATACCCACATAATATATACATAAGATGTATATTCTAGGACTGGCACTCAAGATTCCTAGTAGTTGGGGCAGGAGTCATGCACTTGCATTGCTTCCAGCTTCCTACAGCAGGGACGTTCTTCGTTGGTTATGCTGCTTGGCAGGCGATGGTGAATTTATAAATTTCAGCAGATGGCTCCAGCCAAAATCATATACGTTGTATGGTCAAAGAGGAGCCTGGGGAAGCTGATCAGGACATGGAGAATATCCAATTTTTTTGGTGAAAAAAAAGGACACACTTCAGTTTCATAAAACTTTTGCTTTTTACACCCAGATGAACAATTTAGGTGAAAAACAAATAGATTATCCCATAAATGCATTTAACTAAAAAATCTCAACAACTCAAGGTCTCACATACATCCCTTTTAGTTTCTGTTTTTTGGGGGGGGTGGAATTAAAGAATATTTACCTAAATGTCATTTTATTCTTCCTAGCATGAATACAGACTCCTAATGTAATCTCAGGTAATCATACTAAAAACATCTCATTACATCTTTATTCTTACTGTACCTCAGAAAGTTCATGAAGCTAGAATACCACGGAGACAAAACGAAAACTAGGTGGTGTTGGGCATGAGCATCGCTCAAGCATTTTCAGTAGTACTGTCTCCACGTCATTAGTCCCCAGGCAACCTAACATCTACCCTTTGACTTAGAGGATCTTAGAATGTCCAAGCGCTGCCTGTGTCTTAGTCTGCAGCTGGAACACACTGACCTCTCTGTGATGAGGACTCCATACTCCCCACCTTTTGTCATCGTGTTGATACTCGTTCTATACCTTATTACATTGTTATTCGATCTCATGACCATTCATCTCAGTGCACAGATACATAACTCACATACAGGTACACTTCTGTACTATGCACAATAATAAACATACACAAATATTCATTCTCATGCACACAAATGGAATAATATCATACATACAAATTTTAACATAATTTGCTAATGTTTTATAATAGCTTAATTCACTTCTATCCCTACCTTACTCAATCTTAACTTTCAGACAACTCCCCCAATACATGAACACATACATACACACGCTCCACAATTTTTTTTTTAAAGCAACACTACATTAACAACCTGTTTATATTGTATCAGGATGATTTCTTGCTAATAATAAGCATTTGGCTGTATTTAATATTGTTTGTAATAGATGTAATTTTACCACACATACATGCTAGTATAGTCATGTAATAGATGTAATTTTACCACACATACGTGCTAGTATAGTCATGTAAATAGATGTTAACATTATTCATTTTCCAATAAACAATGCTGTATAATGTTCATTTTTTTCCCCGTATTTTCATAATGGTCATTCTTACTATTAAAAAAAAATAATGACTGAGCACTTGGAATGCTGTGAATATCATTCCAGCCATTGTGGACATGATATGTAACAAAACAAGACCTGAATAGATTTTTAAAAGCTCTCTAGGGGCACCTGGGTGGCACAGCGGTTAAGCGTCTGCCTTCGGCTCAGGGCGTGATCCCAGTGTTAAGGGATCGAGCCCCACATCAGGCTCCTCCGCTATGAGCCTGCTTCTTCCTCTCACACTCCCCTGCTTGTGTTCCCTCTCTTGCTGGCTGTCTCTATCTCTGTCAAATAAATAAATAAAATCTTTAAAAAAATAAATAAATAAAAATAAAATAAAATAAAAAGCTCTCTAAATTGAAAAATTTTGTTGCAAATTTCTTTCTAAACTGTTCCTTTTATACTGGGGGGTGTATTCTTTCTTTAGGTAGATTTGCTTCTAAAATATAAGATTTCTAATTTTGCTTCACTGACAGTATAATTTTCAGCTGTTTATACATCTGGCTGGACACAAAATGAGCAGGTAGAGCTCGCTAAATCCTAAAGTATATAGTTATTGCTGCCAATATTATACTATCATTAGCATATTAATTGCAGGATAGCTGCAAAGAAAATTCAAATGGTTTGGTCTGGCAAAAGTCCCTGAAGATCAGATGGTTTGTATTATTTTCTAAAAATCTGTTTTATTATTTTTTGTCATCTTGTCTCATTCCCTAACCAAGCCACCAAGAAATGTTAAGGGTTTTCTTTTGTCACTCTAGGAAAAAAAAAAATCACTTTAGTATTTAGAGTTTAACTTTAGACCCAATTTCTTCCATATATTTAGACCCAAATTCTTTCATATATTTAAGTTCTCATACTTAATATTGCACATTCTGGTATGCTATGACACATGCTTTCTCTAAAATTGTCAAATATATATTAAGTCGAAATTTAAAAATGAGATTAAGTTTTCTTGAAAATCATGGAGCTCCATTTCCAAATTCAAACATCAGAGATTTTAATTACAGATTTTCCTTATTACCTTACACAGCAACTTGAATATGGATCCCTAAATCCACCCTTTCTGCGTGCACTTCAGTTACTTTCCAATTGCCCCCCCAAAAAAGAAAAGAAAAAAGAAAAAAGGCACAACCACCAGTCTAAAACCTAGAATCTAATATACATAGGTGAAACAAAAGAAAACCACTAGAAGAATAAATGGGGTTTTGCAGGGGAATGAAGAGTTATATGTTTCTTGAAATTATTTATTTAAAAGGTTTTATTTATTTATTTATATGATAGAGAGAGAGAGAGCACGCACGCACACAAGCAGGGGGAGAGGCAGAGGGAGAGGGAGAAGCAGACTCCCTGCTGAGCAGGGAGCCCAGCATGGTAGGGCTTGATCCCATGACCCTGGGATCATGACCTGAGCTGAAGGCAGACACTTAAAAGACTGAGCCATCCAGGTGCCCCATGTTTCTTGAATTTAGAAGTGAAATTTAAGGAATGCTGCCTGAGCCAAAAGGAAATAGCTATCATTTCTTGAATACCTACTATAACATATGGCAGCCTAACCAGTTACTCTTTATGCTGAAAAATGTGCCTGACTGGCATTAACATTACCAAAAATTATGGGCTTCAGATACAAAGTGTCTATGGGAAGAACTCTAGGATCCTGGACAGTTAGAATATGTTAAGTTGGAAAGCTCAACAACTCTGACAAAACATAATATTCGAGGATAGGAATTATGTCATAAAGAATTTATAGAATTGTGTTTAACTAAAAATTGGTTATTAGGAGAAAGTAATACATTATTCTTTTATCGCCAAAACATCAATTAAACAAATTTGCATAAATATTTGTCAGAGGAGAAATAAATCCCTTAATGAAATGGGGTACAAGACATGAAAGTCTGATTGGCATTGAGGTGATTTAAGGAGAGCAGATCCAAGTAGGAATATGATGTTACAGAATTGGCTATTTTTCTATGCAAATACTGTCATCTGCCAGCCCTACAGTGATCGTTATCAAGATGCCATTTATAGTAATATGTAAATTCTTTTTTGGACTTGATTATCTGATAGTCCAGAAAAAAAACTGAACAAGTTTATAATTGAATAAGTTTGAGGCAATTAGGGACTCAGGGAAGGAAATATGAACATTTCAAATAAAGGCAATTAGGGGCGCCTGGGTGGCTCAGTCCTTAAGCGTCTGTCTTCCGCTCAGGGCGTGATCCTGGGATCCTGGGATCGAGCCCCATGTCGGGCTCCTCCACTGGGAGTCTGCTTCTTCCTCTCCCACTCCCCCTGCTTGTGTTCCCTCCCTCACTGGCTGTCTCTCTCTCTGTCAAATAAATAAATAAAATCTTTTAAAAAAATAAAGGCAATTAGAAAAGATAAATAACATATATGAATTCACATGGCATATTTCCATTCATTTTCTCATGTACAGCTGTAAAGAACCACAGTTTGACTTCCAAAGCTCTCAAGTACAAGAAGTTTGTGATTATCTCCATTATTAAAAGTGGAGATTTGTTAAATTTTGAAGTAGACAAACCCAAGAACCAATAAAGTGACTCAATTTGGAAGAACTAAGTCTAAGATGAGTTCAAAATTAACAGATTTCCAATCCCAAGGAGATTTAGCTAACATTCCCTAAAGATCGGTGTTCCCACTAAAATACTCTTAGAGAGACATAAGCTAAAATAAATAAATTAATTAATTAAAACAATGCAGGTCAAAATTTTATTCAACATTTGAAGAAATTCCTCTGATAGATGATCTTTTGTAGTGTTAATAGATATGAGCAATGAATACCTATTTACCATTGAGAGAGATAAAAGTTTGTAAGACTGAAAGAACAAAAATTGGTAATACTTCATATCTATCTGAATGTCTATAACCATTTTTTATGTTGGACATTTTTTAGGAGTGCTATTTTTCTCTAATTCCATATATAAATCATACATACAATACAATTCATATATCAAATAAGAGCTATATGCAGCAAATCTAGAGATCAGTGGGTAGAAGTCTAGACCATACAAGGCAAATCCCAATAATTCTTGTTACATGAGTATAATGAACAGAAGAGTGATGTTTAGTAGGGCAAATGCTATTTTTATTGTGTATTTTCTAATATTATCATAGCAGAAAAGTTAGAAAATATCCCATCTCAATTTATCAGAGAATCCCAATTAATTCACGTTAGATCTTATTTTTTAGACAAATAATTTTATAGATCTGGTTTTCACCTATAGCTCTGAATATAATCCAATGATAGATATCAAAGCCATCCACTCTAAATATGTCTATAATCATTTGATATAGATTATAGTTAATTCTAAAAAAATAGTATGGGAAATATATTCTTTATTATAGATGAAGCTCTTGAGCCTAAGAGATTTCATGCAATGTGACAAAGGTCAAATAGTGTTTGTCGGAGCCTGGGAACATACCACATACAAAGTTAAGTTTATTAAAAAGGAGAACAAAAAAAGAACAGTAGTTGAAATTTTTTTTCCAAAAATGCAAGAAATCACAGATCAAGGAAGCCCCAGATTCCTTACATTGGAAAGAGTAAGTATGGAAAGGATAAGAAGAAAAAAAAAGAGAAAGAGAGAGATACAAAGACACATAAAAATTAAAAAGGTAAGATACATATTGAAAACGGTATCTTTTATAAAATTATAAATGGGCATGTCTCTAGCAATGGAGCATCAAAATGCCCAAACTAATAATTCAGCTATAATTATTCAAAAAGAAGAGGTATTTTTTGGTATTTTAATCTCTTCTCTGAATAATTTAAAGAGCCAGTAGAGACAAAAATCAGTAAGATTAGAAAAGACCTGGAAAAAACTATTAATAAGTTGGTTTTACCGCCATCCATAGAATATACCCTCCTCCTTCAACACCAAATTATTTTTTTAATCCAAAGAATCATTAAGACAGACAATATTCTGGTCCCTGAAACAAACCTCAATGCATTTAAGAGAACTGATATCATACAAAGTATATTTCAGACCACAGTAAAATTGCACTTGAAATCTAATAAAAGATATTTAGTTCCATGTGGAAAAAAGAAACACCAGAAAAGGCAGAGAAATTAACACTTAGAGTAAAATGTATATCTGTAAAGGGCTTACTGATAGAAAGGAGGGAATTACATGACAGTACAGCTCAAAATTAAAGTTAAGACCCTCTATATAGAGTCTTACCTCCCCAACAATTTAATAAAATAACAGAATTGATTTTTTTTTAGTAGGGGACTGAATAAAATCTCTACATTCACACACATATACATATGCACATGATATCATAAAAGACAATTTTCTTATGTTGGCAACAGTTTTTAGAAAATGTAGTATTAAAATCAAAGTCAAGAGTTAAAAATATATAAAACACATAGAAAGGCTACAAAATTATGGAATCTTTCATGTCAGAAAGTGAAGATATACAATGTTCTTGCATAAAATATTTTGAAGATACAAAATACTTTCAAAATTGGATCCATAGATGCCTATCAAAATCTTTACAAGATTTTGTATTAACTTAAGCCAATTCTTCATAAAAGAGCACAACAATAAACATTTAATTATGGAAAAAAATGAAGTCGCCTGTAGGCTTTTTCACCAGTTAACAAAAGTGAAGTTAGTGAAAGCTTAGAGAAATAGAAACAAATCAATTGACCATAAGAAAAAAAACAGAAATGGATCCCTATATGTGGAAATGTGTGTGCATCTGAGCAAACACTGTAGATGAGAAGAAAATGGTGCTTTTATAGTTACATACTTCCCAAACTACATGGATCCCTACCTCACTCCACACTCAAATAGAATTATTAATTATAGACTAGTATATAGTTGAAGTTAATTCTTATTTAATAATCTCATGTTTCATAATCAAATTGTATGTGATATAATTGATTAGACTACAGTACCTGGCTTTGTATGTCTTTTGCTGATTTCTTCCCAAGTAGAGAAGAATTTTTCTTTCAGTTTATATGTGTGCCTATATTCTCCCCCTTGAATTTTCAAAAAACTGAGCTTAATAACACATTGCCTTTCCCACAACTTAATGAGCTCTTCTGTATTTAAGTTAGAGAGTAAATATCAAGGGTGAATTTCAATCAGTGTAACTCTTTTGGAGCCAGAAATATATTGGTACTATACCCTCTTTGGTGCAAAAGTGGATAAAAACATTTATTCCTACCAGCTGAGATTTTCCCTGGGGTCAGACTGATGCCTCTAGAGCCAAGACTTCATAAGCATCAAGAATTACACCTGGCTGCAGCAGAAAACAATCAGGCAGCTGTTGGCAGCCTCACACTCCAGTGTGGATAGATCTCAATGCCCATTGGAGAACCTAACAGCCACTGAGCATATGGCTAGATCAACATTGTCTCCTCCCAGGTTAGTCTTTTCTCAATCATTCATAATGAGTTCCTGGGGTCCCCACCTTATCCAAAAAGATAAAGCATGAATATAAAAACTTTCACTTGGTCAATAGCGTATCTGAGAAAGTGAAAAATTTTATTTTGCTGAAATACAATCTTTATTTGGTCTAAATCCTTAGCATTAAAACAAAATACAAACAAATCATGTTCATAAAAACTTAACATAATAGCTTGATTTCAATCTTTTGTGAATAAGGATTAGTGTTACATTAAAAGTAGCATCGAAGACTTGTATTGCAAAATATTTCCTTTCTTTTTTAGAAGATAAATTCTATGATAATGTATTTGTCTCTGATGATTAGAACAAAATAGTGATTTACTAGATCAGTAAGTAAACTATTAAACACATTTTAGGGTAGGGTTAGAAAAGAACAAGGTCATAATTTATAGACTTTTTTCCTGGATTTATGGATAACCAAAGAGGTCTCTAGAGCAGAACTGAATTTTTCACTCATTAAACTAATACATAGATATTAAAGCTTAACTACAATTCTTACATAATTGAACTTATTGTTAATAATACTTGCAACATTAGGTTATTTGATGCTACTGAAAAGTTGTATCTTAGGGGTGCCTGGGCAGCTCGGTCAGTTAAGCATCCAGCTCTTGATTTCAGCTCAGGTTGTGATCTCAGTGTCCTGAGATTGAGCCTAGTGTTGGGCTCTGCACTCAGCATGGAGTCTGCTTATCCCTCTCCCTCTGCTCCTCCCCTCACTCTCACTCTCACTCTCTCTCTCTCAAATAAATATATAAATAAATATCTTAAGAAAAAAAAGAAAAGTTACATCTCTGCCTGAAACACAATGCTTAAAGTGGAGACATTGGTCTAGCACCATTTTGATAAAATAAGATTCTAACTGGACCTTTCTAATGTTTATTATGCTAATTTCAAAGATGACTTAATATTGGTTATTTTCTTTCAATTCATATTGCAAATGAACCATAATACTTTTCATCTAACAAGGTTTAAATTTGAAATCCTCAAGTAAAGATGTCCTTGTACCACTATTCTAGTATTAACAAAACAGACGGTGTTTTCATTCTTTTTTCTACTCTTCGTGAATATGCTGAGTTTAGAGGCGGGTGATGTATATATTAACTCTGGCGGAGAAAAAAATCTCCATTGGTTTTTAGTTTTTTCTAAAAATAAACAAATACATTGTGCCTGAGGAATTCATATTAGGATAACAGAATTAAACTACAGAGAACTGTTTTCCTCGGATATCTAGGATGAGTGAAAAATCAAGCTGTGATAAAATATCACTGCCAGCTAAACAAATAAAGGGACATCATCTTATATCATGTTCTTTGTAAATTCAAACAAACACATGAGCAAACATGGGTGACTCAGAGCAGAAGAGCACAGAATAGGGACACCTCCTTCCCAACCATTGCCATACCCACAAAAGGTGGACTACCTGCACAGGAAAATCCAAAAAATTCCTTGTGTTGTTCCTAGCTTTTCCAACAATGAAATAGAATGAATATCTATAATTTTCTCTTCCCGATTGAGAAATAATGGGGATAACATCTAGGGAGAAACCAGTGAGTTAAGGAAATAATCAATACATCGGACTCCGAACTATATACATCAAAGATCCATGATCATTCATTCAATGAATTCAAGCAAAATATCTGAATCCCTGTCACTATTAGTTTATTTCAAGGATACTTGATCAAATTTCAGAAGAGAAACAGACTGAGTTTTCTAATAAATACAGCCTATGGTCTTATGACTTCTCCATCTTTCAATGTTTCTATTCATGCAACCAAAAAAATTAATAACAAAAATTCTCAGGTCTTAAACCAATCTCAAAACATCAAATAACCATCACATATTAGCAAAGTTAAAAAAAAAAAAAAACCACTCAAAGGTTTTTTTTAAATGAGATACAGAAGAAAATATAACTCAAAAGTTATTCGGGGCACCTGTGTGGCTCAGTTGGTTAAGTGTTCAACTCTTGGCTTTGGCTCAGGTCCTGAGATGGACCACCGAGTCCATGTCCAGAAAGGAGCCACTTAAAATTCTCTCTCTCTCCCTCTCTCTCTGCCCCTCCCCACCTCCCTCTCTGAAAAAAAAAAAAAAGGAAAAAAAAGTTTTTTCAAGCAGTCTTAATTTTTGACGAACAAAACATGAATATAGTAAAACAAAACCACACTGGTGAAAATATTCAAAATAATGAGATGAAAATGAAACTACAGACCTAAAGAAGTTTTAAAACCAAACAACATACTTTGTGAAGTGGCTAATAATTTTGAGACCACAGGAATAACCACTATAGAATATCAAAACACAAATCTGTTTTAAAAAATGGTAGTAATCACACAGTGAAAGCGAAGAGAAATTCAAGGAGACCAAACCAATTACACTTAAGCTAAAACGGAAAAAAGTCAAATTAAACCAACATAAAACAGCATCAAACTAGTAGAAACACATTTTTAATTATCTGAGAATTCTTAAAATTAAGAAAAATGTTCAAATTAAAGGATATACTTTAAGATCAAAAATATATCCAAGCATTCAATACCATTCAGGTCTGCATTCTTTGAATGTTTTAAATATCACTTAAAAGGGTTTTCTTTAGGTATTTTTAAATAAGGTAATTAAATCCATCTTAAATTTAAAATAGATTCTGTAAAAGCGGTCCATTCATAAGTAATTCACGACTGTAAATGTTTACCACATAAGTAACAATTTCATAATATAAGAAATAAAACCTTATAGAAACCCCAGAGAAATAAATGAACCCACAAAAACAGATTTCAAGACATACCTTCAACAATTGATAGCACAAGATTAGAAATCAGCAAGGATATAGGAAACCTGACCACAATTATCAACCAGCTAGACCTAATTAAGACTGTTCTAGAACACGCAACTAACAGCAGCTAACTACAAATTTGTTTCAAATATATACAGGACATTTATGAACATAGACTATATTCTGAGCCATAAAACAAGTCTCATAAATTTGACTTTACTCGAGTCAGAGTATATTTGTTATCCACACAGAATTAAATCAGAAATCAGTACAAGAAATATCCCTGCTCAAAGAAGACATTAAATGGAAAATAAGAGTATCTTGTACTGAAAAAAATGTAAACACAAGATAATGAATTTATGGGTGCCACTAAAGCAATAATGAGGGGACAGAACTCATACCAATAAATAGCCTTATTAGAGAAGAAAGTTTACAAATATTAAGTTCAGCATTTCCCTTAAAAAACATACCGGGTGGGGGAACCTAAGCAGTATGGCTTTTTGTTAAAAACTAAAGTATGATTTTTTACAGGCACACCCACAATTACAAAGGTTTCCTGGCAGGTCCTCAGGGCAAAGCTACTCACCGCACAGCAGTCGTGGTGCACAGCCAGCCAGGGCATCGAAGTTGGATCACAAATGGGGGAAGAAAGAACAGGTGTGGAGCGGAGCTTTCTGGGGTTTAGTCTCTCATTTGTGAAACGGGACTTAGCGGAAAAAGTGCCCTACTGTGACTTGCATTTTAGCTCGTTTTAATTGGCTGCCCAACAGCCTGCAAGTAAGCTCCCCTCAATTCAGCGGAGCTCCTGGGAAAAACAAAAGCATATTAAACACAAAATAAGTAAAAGAAAGGAAGTTGTAAAGATAAAGTGGAAATCAAGATAAGGGAAAACAGAAAAACAATAGACAACTGTGAATGAAGCCAAAGGCTGGTTCTTTGAAAAGATCACTAAGTTAATAAACCTCTAGCTAGAATGAAAAGAAAAAGGAGAAACAATGAAAATGACCAGTATCAGAAATGAGACCGGTGTTTTCATTATAGATTGTACAAATATCAAAAGTGTTGTCAAAAAGCGACCTCTGTGCTCCAGAGCCAAAACATGTCACGCGGAGACCGAGTTTGGATATAAAGAAGGAAGGCAGGAGGGCAATGCTGTAATGAACACTAGTTGTTATATGTTAGTGATGAATCTCGAAATTCTACTCCTGAAACCAATATTGCACTATATGTTAACTAACTAGAATTTAAATAAAAATTTGGGGAAAAAAAAAAGGAGGAAGATAATTCATAACCTCGACAGGCAAAGGAGGCTTGCATCAGGGAAATGCCTCAAAGACTACAAGCCTGCCATCCATCCTAATGTCCTTCCATCTTTACATTTCTGTAGTGGTTTCAATTTCCCCACTGTTAATTCAGACCTTCCATTTCTATGGAAAAAAGGGGCATTGTATTCATCTGGCTGCTTCCTGCTGAGTGGAGACCCTGTTAGGGGATTCTTATTACAGTAAGCATGCGCTTGTTTTTCCCAATCATCCTTCCTGGCTTTAAGGTATACAGCAGTGGATGATTTTTTTTTTAAATAGTAGGTACATTCCTTGAGGCAGCGGGAAAAGAGTAAATTTTAGCCTGTTTGGGACCCATGAGAACAAGACAGTAAACCAACCAGTAAGACCAGCTTTCATTCCTTCTGAAATAGACATACGATGGCCTGGAGATCCTTGCAACTAGGTGGCTTGCTGTCGAATTTTTTCCGTACTAGTCTCAACCGGAGAAGTTTTTCTAGAGGTATAGCAGGATATTATTTGCAAGAGCACAAAATACCCACTTATTCAGCCAACAAATCATCTAAAACCATACGATTGTCCAGAACTACTTTAGCGAGGGCGTCTAGAGAAGTTGGCAAGTTAAGCGAGGACTCAGCAGTCAGGCAAGGGACTCCCAAATCATTTTCATCAGGATACTGGATTATTCTAACTCTGTACATCACCGGGAGAGTTTGGGTTGTCTCGGCCAGATTCAATGTTCCTCAGGAACCCGAGTAAAGTTTTTTTTTTTATTGGATACACAAATGGATCACTGTGATCTAGCATCCCCTGTGGCCTGGGGAGATAAACCCAGCACTCCACAGCCAGTGTAGACAAGGCCAAGGTCTGAGCAATGCAGTCTAGGGAATTATCTTTCCATCCTGCAGGGAAGGCAAATAGGGCAAAGTGTAAATAACATTGCACAGTTACTTATTTTTCCTTTTCTTAAATAAGTATTTCAAATCTCCCAAGGGTTGGCTTTCCCACTGGGATTGGTTGCCTGACTTAGTATTTGGTGTAGGGCACTGTTTAACACAAGTATGGTGCACCAAACATTTTATTCCTGCCAATTTGAGGGATATGTATGTCATCCAGAGAGCATTGTAGCATCTTTTCCACTTCTCTTCCAACTGAAGATCTGGGCCCTGTTCTTTCCAAGTCAGTGACCAAGACACTGGTCACCAGCCTTAAAGGGGTGTAGCGGTGCTTCCAGGAGGGGTGGTTTCCTGAAAGGAACAAACTCATACATAGCTACTAATAACTGATGCAACTGCTGAACATTCCATTACTAGTTTTACTTCCTGAACCAAACGCATATCTTCCCCTCTGCCTTGGGGAACTGGGAATGGTCTCCCAGATATAATTTCATAAGGGCTTAATTAGAGCCCACTTCTGGGGACCAGCCAGATTCAAAGAAGGCAATTGCTAAGACCCGATCCCATTTCAGATGTGTTTCCTGGCACCTTTTTGCAACTGTCTTTTTTAAAGTAGGATTTATTTTTGTTCCCCCATTTTTCCGTAAGCTGGGGCCTCCATGATGCATGTAATTTCCATTTAATGCCCAAGACCTTACTCACTTGTTGAGTCGCTGCTGCAATCAACGAGGATCCATCAACACTTTGGGTACAAGTTAGGGAGTCCATATCTTGGTATTACTTCCTTGAGGAGAGCTATTAATTCAGGCTTTTGTGCCGATGTGCCCAGGAGAAGCGCTCTTGCTTCCACAACTCACTGGCCGCTCACCACTGCATATCCTACCCAGCACTGCCCATAATTAAGAAAACTACTGCCATGCGTGAATAAGTCTCAATCAGTCTGTGTCAGTAGCTGGTCAGATAAATCAAGCCTACTGCAGTTGACAATTTCAAGAACTTCCAAACAGTTATGGGAGGGAGTCTCGTTCAAAGGAGAAGGCATCAGAATGCCTGGATTTTTAAAAAGCTCATAGTCTTTCAAATGACATTTGGGTGATTCAAAAGAATTACTTGATATTTTCCCATTTGGCCTGCAGTCAACCCTTTTGTTCTAATAATACCAACAAGTGCAAGGACACATATATAACCATGGGCTGTCCTTACATGATTTTTTCTGTTTCCTGTTGTAAATCACAGGTGATAGCCACTGCACATAAACATGGGGGCCATCCCTTTGCAACAGTGTCCAGTTGTCTGGATAGATAAGCGACAGGACGTGGTACTTCTCTCAGCATTAGTATTAGCACTCCAAAAGCCAGCCCCTGCCTTTCATGAATGTACAATTTAAAATCCTTTCTCGGATCAGGGAATCCGAATGCGGGGGCAAAATCTAGTGCCCCTTTTATCATCTCAAAGGCCTTTGGCAATCCCCTGAGTATACTAGGGGCTCTGAATGGGCCTCCTTTAAGGCTTCATAAAGGAGATTAGTCATAAGGCCAAAATTAAGTCTCCAGATTCTGCAAACACCAGCCATACCTAAAACCCCTCATAACTCTCTCCAATTTCTTAGAATATCCAAATCCAAAACGGCTTGCTTTCTACTAGCCATTAAACATTGGGTCCCCTGATTTAACTGGAAACCCAAATAGTAGACTTGCCGTTTACAAATTTGGGCCTTTTTAGAGGAAAACTTGGACCGACAACATGCCAGGTGATTAAGTACAGTGATGGTATTTTCTGGACAATGTTCGTAATCGGGGCTGGCTATTAGCAGATCATGAACATATTGCAATAATTGACCTTGGTCTAGATGTAACCCATTTAAGTCCTTAGCCAGCTCCTCACTGAATAGAGTAGATAAATTTTTGAAGCCCCTGAGGGAACATAGTTCAACAATACTGGGTAATGACCCATGTCTCTGGGTTTTGCCATTCAAAAGCAAACAGCAATTAAGACTTTTCTTCCAAAGGAATACAAAAGAAGACACTCTTTAAGACCAACACTGTGAACCATCCATAGTCTCGAGCACAGTAGTCAATAGAGTGTATGGATTGGGTACCGTAGGGTAGATATCCTGCACTATCTCACTTACAGCCCTTAAATCTCAAACCAAGCATTATTCTTCTGAATGGGGCTTCCTCGCTGGTAGAATAGAGGAGTGTTACAAGGAGACTGACAAAGGGTGAATCAGTCCATGTTGTAAAAAACAATCAAAAATAGATAGTATGGCTCCTAATGATTCCTCCTTAAAAGGATACTCTTTAACGTGAGGAAATTTTGCTCATTCTTTGAATAACACTACTACCAGAGTGGCTGACTTAGCTCGCCTGGGTATCCCTCACTTGTTCATAGATCTCAGGTGGCGTCTAGACTTATTCCTGTCTCCTGGGTTCATCAGCAGCAGCTGAAGCCTTATGGCATTTTCAGATGGAACTTGTAACCGCAAGTGATATTTCTCAGGTGAGAAAGTTCTTTGAGCATTTAATTTGCATAAATGTTCTCCTTCAAAAGAGGAATTGGACAGTCAGGCATGTATAAAAAGCTATGTCTCGACTTCTGTTTACCTAATTTACTTTACAATGGCCGTAACAGAGGCCACTGTTGGTCCTGTTCAGTGCTGCCCACCATGGACGAAGTAGAAGGGTTTAAAGAAGCCAGTGTACTATTTAAGACCAAAAAGGTTGCTCTGACATCCCCCAAGAAGTCCATCAACTGGGACCCCACTGATAACTGCACCCAGGGCTCCTGTGTGGTTTTTCTAATAAGGCCATGGATGTGGCCAGAAGCCATGGGTCCCTTTTTTGTTGTTGTTGTTGTTGTTAAGATTTTACTTATTTATTTGTAGAGAGAGTGAACGAGGGCGAGAACACAAGCAGGGGAAGCAGCAGGTAGGGAGAAGCAGGCAGGGAGAAGAAGGAGGCTGATGTGGAACTCGATGCCAGGACCCCGGGATCATGACCGAAGGGAGGTGCTTAACTGAATGAGCCACCCAGGCATCCCTGGGTCCCTTTATTCACTCTCCCTGCCCCATCCTTCGCTGCAAGAGACCATCTGTCTAGAAAGCTTTGGGCAATCTCCTTCCAATACCTTTTTTCTTTACAATAGGCACATTGGTCTTTGCTCAACCTGGGACATCCTGACTTGCCCTTTGTGTTGGTGTACTCTTTACCAGGTGTCAAAAGCAAAACTCAAATCAGCTTGCCTTCGTTCTTCCTGAGCATTAAATGTCTTGTAAGAAATCTGCACCAAGTGGGCCGGACTCAGAGTCATGGCACCCTCAACTTTATTCAACTTTGCCCTCAGGTGAAGGGTACTCTGCCCAGTGAAGGACGTATTGACCAGCCTTGTATTCTCAGGGGCCTCTTGATCTAAATCGGTAGATTGAGCCACTTTTTTTTAATTTTAGGATTATATTGATATGAAGGGTTTTGAGATTTCCAATTTAACAAATCCAAGGCAGAGAATGGACTATAGGTCCAAAAATGAGCAGCCAACTGGCCTTGTCCACTCACTCCAACAGGCAGTTGGTGCAATGGGAATTGCCCTACACTCACATCAGGTGGACTCCATGTGAACTGTGTGCCCTGTCAGGTCTTTGGTGGGGGGAGCATACCCATTCCCAGGTCATAACTTGGGAGTTCCTCTTGTTCATTATGCCCTCCCTCCACCCATCCTCCCAGCAACGAAGGACGGAGAGGTACCAGAGAAATAGTCTCAATTCTAGTGTTTTCTCCTTGCAACCGAAAGAGTGCTGCCAGGGCTGGTGGCACAGTGGGTGACCATAATTTGGATTAAAAGGATTCATTGCTCTCAAAGTTAACATGCCCTCATTTGTTTTGTCTTCCGGGGTTCGAAAATCATCGATCAACAGAGGCTGAGATTTCCTTTGCACCACCAACATACTGCCTGGCCGTACACCATCCCTGTCATGCAATTGCACAGACGTCTGTACATACAGAATCTCATCCTCCTTCCCACTCTTCCGACAAAACAACTCCAAGTGTAATATGGTATAGTAATTCAAGGATCCATCCAGCCACCACCTTTCCTTGCTTTCCAAAACATACATAAACCAGGCAGTATTACGATAAAGAACGGTTCTCGTTTTTTGGCATAGAATTACAGCTCTAGGTCGGCCAATTAGCCAAAATTCTCCCCAGGGGACTCTTAGGTGGAATGGCAACTCCCATGTTATTTCACATCTTCGGTTGTCTATCAGAAGCAGCTATTCTGGTTCCTTCCCAAAAGTCAGAGTTCCATTGACTCAACCAAATGGCTCGCTAGACAAGCTGAGAGAGCCAAACCAAAGCACCCTATTTGGAGGCAACAAATGGGAGGAGGAAATCTCCGGCTGTCTCCATCCCACTAAGCCTGTGACCAATACCTGTGTGGTGCCTGCAAATTGAGATCTTCTATTTCTGAGTTTCTCACAAAAGGTAGGTAAGACCCAAGGGACTTTGGTGTGCACATCGGGGGACTTACCCTAATTGTGGCAGAAGAGTCGGGATGTCTTCCTTACCACTATGCTCCTACTTTCCTCAAAGAAATTTCCTGTGCCTGAGAGTTTGGGAAGCAGTGTGCAGGACTGGAACAAGGTCCCCGAAGGCCCTCGGCAGCCGCTGGAACAGTCCGGGAATCTGCCTCCTGTAGTCTGCTCAAGTCGTCCTGGAGGTTTTCTACCAGAGTTCACACCGTGGCACAATCCGCCTAAATGAAAACCCAATCCTTAGCGATCTGGCCTCCGCAGGGCCTTTCCAACGACCCTCTGTTCCTCCTGAGGCCGAGCTGGAATGGAAACTGCTCGAAGCCTGGATCAAACCACCGAGTCTCAGCGGGGGATCATCCACGAGGACCCTTTGTAGTTGCCAAATCTGTTGTGGAAAACCGACCTCTGTGCTCCAGAGTCAAAATATGTAACCTAAGGACAGAGTCTGCGTGTAAAGAAGGAAGATAGTTCACTCCTTTGCCAGGCAATGGAGGCTGCAGCAGGCGAGTGCCTCGCACACGGCAAGCTCCCCTGGGGTACAAGGCTGAGGGTTTTACAGGAAAACACGGGATCTGGACAGGTTTCTTTTCTTTTCTTTTCTTTTCTTTTCTTTTCTTTTCTTTTCTTTTCTTTTCTTTTCTTTTCTTTTTTCTTTTCTTTTCTTTTTTCTCTTCTCTTCTCTTTTCTTTTTTTTTTTCAAGATTTTATGTATTTATTTGCTAGAGAGAGAGCATAAGCAGGAGGAATGGCAGAGGGAGAAGCAACCCTATGCGGGGCTCTCTCCCAGGACACTGGGATCATGACCTGAGCCAAAGGCAGATGCTTAACTGAGTCACCCAGGCGCCCCTGGACAGTTTCCATAGCATGTGCTTCCAGCCAGGATAGTCAGCTCTTCAAGGTCTCCAGACTCGCACCAGTGCTGGCCATCTGAGTCTTGTTACTAAGTATACATTGAGGTCTGCGAGATGTCAATATCATACTGAGTTTCTGGAACAAAGGATTCTACAGAAAAACAAGTTGAGGGGGAGGGGGAGGCCTCCACAATGAGGAAGAGAAAAATCTGTTCAGTTTAAAGTCAAGCCTTGCCAAAGCACTAGTGTGTCCTCTTAATTTCCATTCGTCTTTACATTTCTATAGTGATTTCAAAAGAATAACAAAGGGAATATTATAATCAACTTTACGCCAATGAATTTGACTGTTTATATGAAAGAAACAGATTTCTTGAAAAACAAAAACTACAGAAAATACCTCAAGAAGAAATACATATTATGAATAGCCCTAGAGGTATGACATATATTAAATTTGTAATTAAAATCCTTCTCACAAGGAAACCTCCAGGCTGAAATGTCTGCACTACTATACTAGTCAATTTGATAAAATAGCTAAGGGACAAGTCGTACCAATTCTACACAAACTCCTCCAGAATATGAAAAAGAGAAAATATTTCCCAACTCATTCAATGAAGCCAGTATCAACCTGATACTAAAACCAGATAACAAGACTACAAAAAGCAAAAACAAACCTATAAAATAACATCCTTTATGGAAATAGATGCAGAAATTCTAAACATTTTAACAAATTGAATTCAACAGTATAAAAATGATAATGCATCATGATCAAGTGGAATTTCTCCAAGGAATTCACAGTAGATTATAAAATCAATTCATGTAATTCATTAAATTAACAAAAGAGGGGAAAAAAGTGACTTTTGAATAAATTCAGACAAAACATTTGGCAAAATTCATTTATACCTCAAAAAGATTTTAGCAATTAGGAATAGATGGAATCTTCTCAGTACCTACAACATCTCTCACAGCTCAAAGGCTCATAAAATCGTTAGTGGTCGATGTGGGAAACAAAGGAAGAAGAAAAATTATTAAATGTCCTCACTATCTACAGCCCATTGACAGGTCCTTGAAATAGGCACTGTGACATTCCCCTAGAGACTCACCTGCCTCAATGTTAATACTTTGCTGAGGGCAGAAGGCAATCTTAGCCCAACCCCCAGGACCCTGTATGTCTACTTTAACATATAAAAGTTCCTTTGGAAACTTCCTTTTTCTCTACCCCTCAAGATACATATTGGAGATCATCCCCCAAGTATATGACCCACCCATATACATCTGCAGGGTCTCATGACTGAGTTTTTACTAAGCAGTAATAAATGACCCTTCCCAACACTAGCTAGCCCCCTCAGGATGCTGTAAACCCTGCTTCCAGAATACCTGGGAGGCTTACCCTATCCCTAACCCCCTCCCAACTTGGAAGTATATAATGGGCCACTCCTCGTGACCCCAGTGCAGCTCTTTCTGTCCACGGGTCCTGTCCCCGTGCTTTAATAAAGCCACCTTTTTGCACTAAAGACGTCTCAAGAATTCTTTCTTGGCCATTGGCTTAGGAATCTTAACGTCTTTCCTACATCAGTGGTGAAAGAATTAAGGTTTTGTTGGATGAGCTTATCTAATGGTTGGGACTCCTGGTTGATTCGCCAGCCGACCTGGGCTATCCCAGGTGCCTCCCCCTCCCTACTTGGAATATACATTCCCACCCTTCCCACAGTAGAAGACACTGCAAGGACACAACGTTGAGAGAACAAAGTGTTGTTACACATTCTAGACTGAAAAATCACTGAACCCACTTAAAGCCTGTATATAAACTTTTAAAATTCTGGAGGCAGGTGTGGAAATGTACTTGTCTTGCAGCTGCCCAAGACAAGCCTAATCTGTTAGTTCTCTTGCTTATTAAAACTGCCACCTACCAATCTGGAGTGATCTGCCTCTTTCTTTGGTCTTCCCTTGCCCTCCAGGTACCAGAGCCACTTTCAGAGCAGACCCAGGAAACTCCTGAAATTGCAGAGCTCCAGAGTTACTAATAAACCCAGAAGTAAGACGGGGTGGTCACTTTCAGCCCTTCTCCCCAACATTGTATTGCAGAGTCTGTCTAGCCAGTAAGAACAGGCAGAAGGAAAAAAAATGTCAACCAAATTAGAAAGGAAGAGGAAAAGTTTCTTTAAACAGACACATGCACCTTTTTTAAATGCTAGGAATGGTAAATTACTTTCAAACACTTTCTTTGAAATGTAGTTATTTAATAATGAAATGTCATTATTTTATATATAAAGGCAAATCTCGTGGTATCATTTAACCCCTCAGGGGCTGTAAATTAAATTTACAGAAAAATTATTTACAAAACAAAATACTTTCTTTAATTTTTTTTTACTTTTTTATTTAATTTTTTTTGAAGATATTATTTTTTTATTTATTTGAGAGAGAGAGAGCAAAAGAGAGAGAGAGCACAAAAGCAGGGGAGGAGCAGAGGGAGAGGGAGAAGCAAACTCCATGCTGATTGAGGAGCCTGATGTAGGGCTCAACCCCAGGACCCTGAGTTCATGACCTGAGCAAAAACCAAGAGTCAGGTGCTCAACAGACTGAGCCACCCAGGCACCCCCCAAAACACTTCTTTTTAATCTGAAGTTAAAATGCTACAGAGATATCTATAACATATTTCATTTCAAAAATAATTTTTGAATATGTAACCAAGCATGAACTCAGTATTATGAAAAAATAAAACTTGCCCTATGTAACCATGTTTTCAATATTTATCTTGTTAATCTTCTATGTTGTTACAAATACTGATTTTTGTTATAATAGATAGTTTCAAATATTCAATGACCTTATTTTTTATAGTAATATTCTTTCTGTATACATTTTATTGTAAAGCAGTCAGGTTTGAAGCCTATCAGAGTGGACAATATTTAATGTAAAGTACAATGTTTTATAGTAATACATAATCTTTACATATATTTTAAGTTTTATGACGACAGTGTGTGATTTACATATCATTCTTTATAGAAAGAAAGAGAAAATCTTAGGCAAGTAAGCATCCATTAGATGGACAAACAGCTTTCTTTAAATTAGATCAAGGTATTAGCCCAGGCGTTTACAGCATTCAGTGAACCCTGGAGTAAGCAATTCTACAGGACTAACCTGGGAATATCATTATTGTATGACTCAATACCATAAAAAAGGCATTTAAAACAATTTGGCTTAAGAACAAGATTAAGTTTTCCACATTGACTGCCTTCTTACATGATGAATGATATACGATGGCCAGGAATGTATGTAAAATAATTCATAAAAACACACGGGGAAAAAAACAGCAATGATATTTTGACATTAATAATCATATTGAAAGCTAATTTCTTTATGTTTTCCCTATTTCAACTCAATTAGAGATGCAGCCTCTATTTAAATAGATTCTGAAGGTTAATGGGTCCATTTTCACACTGACATTATCTAGTCCTTGCTGCCTGGTAACGTTCAATCACAACAGTGCTAGCTTTTCATTCCAGTAATCATCACCTAATTGCATTTACCGATTTCAATTATTCAGTTTCCTCTTCAGATGCATTATTATCTCCGAATTTCTAAGATTATGATTTAAAGAGAATTTACCAAAATATTGCAATCTTCATTTTTTGACTTCAAAAGACTTCTTATTTTGTATGTATGCCACTTTGTCCGAAGTCCATAGGGGAAAAAAAAATACAAGATCAGTTAGTAGATCATTCTTCACCTATCTTAAAATCAGCCCTTAAACCTGATAATTTCCTGACCATTTTATCTCATTTTCTCATTACGAACTTTGCGTAGTACAAATGGTGCCTCACATATGAATAAAACACAGACTCTTCACAATAGACTATTTTATGGACGTGGAGAAGATACTGTCAGTACTCAGTTCATATATACTTAGCCAATCCTAGAGGTCTCCTGAAAATGTTTTCTAGACACGCAATGGACTTCTGAATCTAACTCAGCCTAAGGGCATCTTTGGCAACAGGGGAGTTCTTTGGTACCTTTGCTGAGTGGGTTGGACAGGCTGGAGAGGCAATGAACCCAAAGTGATCTACACTAACGAGGGAAAAAAAAGTCGGTGAATTCTCTCTAACATCTTCAGCCCATAGAGCCATAAATGTAAGTTATATTCTCTCAATATTCAGAGCTCCAATGTATCTTTGAGAGATGCACTGATGTGTGAGTTCTCTGTGGACTTCCTTCTCCTCCTTATCACTCTTGCCGGCTTACCTATCAGACACACGCTTACTGGGATCACCTTAAACATATACTACTGGTCTCAGCATCTACCTTCAGGGAACTCTAACTAAGACTGTGCTACATAAAACAATGCATGTTCCAGAATGCTATGACCTATTATAAAATTGTGATACAATTATATTTGAATCTAAATCATTATTTTTTTTAAAGATTTTATTTAATTATTTATTTGAGAGAGAGGGGGAGAGTACAGAGAGAGAGAGAGTGAGAGGGAGAAGTAGACTCCCTGCTGAGCAGGGAGCCCCATTTGGGACTTGATCCCAGGACTCTGCAATCATGACCTGAGTCATAGACCACCCAGGCGCCCTGAATCTAAATTATTATTATTGAATACAAAGTACCAGTTTTGAAGCATTTTGTGACTATTCACTTATTTATTGATGCACAAAAATTTGTGGATACTACAATACACAAAGGAAGATACTGAAAACCCCATTTATGTAAACAAACTAAACAATCGTGAAGAATAAATCGTAAACCTCACCTAATAACAATGATAATTCACAAAAAAATAAAAGAAAAATTATCTCTTTACCATATGTCTCATCTTATTTGTTATTAGCTTATTAGAGGTACTCTAATAGCAGTTTCTGGAGTAATGTGTTAAAGGGGAGGAAAAATTCCTCTTTTTTTCCCTTTAAGGTCTTCTAGTTGGACTAAAAATTCAATTTACATGAGACAAATTAACAGAAGGAAAAAAACCAAAGTTTTATTATTATTTTTTAAAAAGATTTTACAGCGCTTTAAAAAGTGCTGAAAATACGTCTAGGTTTATGTAAGGAAAATGAGGGATGAAGGTTGGTTGGGTGGATGCAGGTGGGCAGTAAAGGTCAGGTTGATCATTGTCTTTGAGTCAATCTTGAGGGGTCTTGCGGGCTCAGGGCAGTCCTTACTGCTTGAATGAGAGGACTCTTTGTTGGGTCTTTGGCCTAAATTAAGAGATGAATGGAAAGTTGAATTTAATCAATTAGAAAATAGAGACTGAGGTCGAAATGAAGGTAGCTGAAATTCTGTCAGGCAGTTTTTATACTTTTTAGATAAGGAGGCAATAAATATGTGATGAATTGACAGGACAGAGAAAACCTAACTTTGGAAGCTTCAGTTAGTAAGGAATTCTAAACAGAATTTGGGCTGGGCAGTAAATTAGTAAAAGTAGTAAGGTTACCCATACAGCCTTCTCAGCTCTGTATCTTCTATTTCTGGTGATTAGGATGCCTCTTTAACCTCTAGTACACAGAGGGTACCTTTCACGTGGGAGATTTATTTCTTGCTTTTAAGGGGACAGAGGAGGCTCTGAGTGTCCTTTTTACACAGGCTGTCTCTTAAGTAACTTTTGTTTAAAATAATCAATATACCAGGGGCTCCTGGGTGGCACAGCGGTTAAGCGTCTGCCTTCGGCTCAGGGCGTGATCCCGGCGATCTGGGATCGAGCCCCACATCAGGCTCTTCTGCTATGAGCCTGCTTCTTCCTCTCCCACTCCCCCTGCTTGTGTTCCCTCTCTCGCTCGCTGTCTCTATCTCTGTCGAATAAATAAATAAAATCTTTAAAAAAAAAAAAATAAAATAAAATAAAATAATCAATATACCAAAGTGGCACATTTGGGGACAGCCTGCCCTTCACCCCTACAGTGTCTGGATAGGATCTGAGAAAATTAAGATTTAAGTTGCTGTATTTTAAGAGTAAGACCAGTGGTAGCATTGGGTTCAGTGCATGTAGACAAAGGCTGTCTTCCTGACCAAACCCTAGCTAATCTCCTCTGAGCCCTATTCTCTAATTGGCCTCAACCTTGGCCTATAAAGACTACAGACATTACGCATAAGGGTTCAATTCGTGGCTTAATTACCTCCTAAAGGCACCACATCCAAATACCATCACAATAGGGCTTCAAACCCATGAATTTTAGGTCACAAATATTCAGTCCACACCATGTCTAATACAGCACATCGCTGATCTGAGTTGCAGTGTGAGAACAGATGGAAATGAACAGGAGATCTCTTTGATTATATTTGCTTAGATTTGTAGGGAGAAATCTTATACCACCTAAAACTGTTCAGTGTGTGCTGGAGCCTGATATTCACTGTAACATACAATAAAGGTGAACCAGTTCGTAAAAACCAAAACCAAAACAAACAAAAAACCACTTCAGTCCAGCTGGGAAATAAATGCTTCATCAGAGTTCCTGAAAACCCCTGCTGACCCAGTGCTAATCCTCTCTCCCAAGACTTCCTGAATTTTAGATACTAAAGGGTTAAAAATCTTGCACAACAGAGAGTCCAGGAGGCTGCTTTAGTTGTATGTCTCAGACCACACGTCTTTCAGAGAGAAGTGACTGGACTATACTTTCTATTAGGTAGTTTTCCATTGCCTCCTGAGATGGAGATTTCTTTGTCGTTTTATTCTCAACTGTTGGAAGAATTGTCCACTGAAATTGTGATGTAAATATTTATTTTTCTTCTGGGAAACTAAGCTTTTCTGTTAAGTCTTTCTACAAAATCTAACTTTCTTCCAGATTTTACTAACCTGTTTCCTGAATCCTGTGTTGAGTTGTTAATGGACTCCAGACCAACATGAGAAGTGAATATATCATGCAGGTTGTTTTCTCAGTTAGAAAACTGTAAGTAAGAGGAGAGCCCATGTTAATACTCTGGGGTCTGATTTTAATTTGATGAATAGTTAGGATCAAAGATAGTAAAGCAGTTAAAGCACATTTTGGAGATCTTGTATTTCTACTTTCCCTATTTTTTCTACTTCCAAAGTTTTCTAAAACTCCTGTCTTTATATTATATCCTATTTGAAAAGACATCGATTTCCAGATAATTTTTTTATTTCCTTTCGACCCACTAAATATCATTAATGAGATTTCAAAGTAGCTTAATATTTACATTCCCAAGGAACACTTACAATTTTAATGATAGATTTTAGAGATAGGAAAGCCCTTTCAGCATACATAAAGTATGAAATATGGAATTCCATGATCTGAGGGAAACAGTGAGAAAGATGGTTAAAAAATAATTCTTAAATCTTTATACTTAGACACAGAAAAGTAATGCCACATAATTCCAGGGATCAGAACAGCACTAAACATGTCTTAGAGCCCTGTGTTAACATCTGATGAAGAACAGACCTATAACACAGGGAACCGAAGGCATTAAAAACTCAGGAAGCTTAGATACAAATATGATTAGCTAATGGCACTTAAAATGTTATGTTTATTTCGTAAATATCTCCTGCTATATTATAGGTGGTTTTTAGTTTTGTTCTTACAATGTTTAATTACCACTGAAGTTTTATTTTGTGGGTTTGGTTTTCCCAAATGACTGCGTGGCAACTTCTGTTGGTTATTATTAGATACTTAATAAATCAATACTCTGCAGAAATAACTTAATAAAAGGATAGTTAAGAGCCATCATAAAGTACTTCGACTTTTTTGATGTTTTCAGTTAATTTAATTTTGACCTTCAAATAATTAAGAAAAATCCCCTAAAGTTTGTAAAATTTGAAATTAAATTAGTAAAACCCAGCATATTTAGACAGTTGTTGAGTTCTTAAAACTAAGTGTCCTTTCAAAGTATAAAGTTAGTAGTGTTTGAAGTTTCAAACATTTTTGTAGTCGTTTCAAACATATTGTCGACCATATAAAAGGTTGTGCTTTGCCCTCAGTCCATGCGCCTAGAATTCTGATTGATGTCAATGGGAGCCATGCGCGAAGTTTGCAGGCACTGCGGTTTGAGACTTTACGGTGTTTTCAGAATATGTTTGAAGTCTAGTTCCTGTGGAAAAATATAAAGTTTAAAGAGTAGCTCTTCGGGGCTTATTCTTATCCGCCGAGAACATGTTTAGATTGCCTGTTTTAAATGCAGAGAGCTAGGCTGGAATTCCATAAATGCAAATGTGTATGGAGTGGTTGCTTATAGAGATTATTTCCATTGAGTTCACATGCTAGACTAGGAGACCAGAATGGCAAACTCCACCCTGATAAGCTGTCTTTTTATATATATTGACGAGCTTTTTGCTGCAATAGTGAAAAGTAGACATTGCTGTTCATGTTCATGCTAAAATTAACTTTACTGCTTTCATTAATTTTATCTACAAACATCTTAAACAAAACAAGTAGAATCACCTCAGCAAGCCCATGAGAGACTGATTTTTATCCTATGATTAAGGGCAGACATCGCTTTGTAAAAACTCTCTATTACTGATTGGAATTTATTTTTATAAAGATAGTCAAAAGAAAATTATTTAAGACTAAGTTAAAGAAAGAACTTGAGCTCATTTTCCAGAAAAATCAAAAATTTTGTTGGACTATAGATTCTGGAGTAACATGCACGTGATTTAGAAACAATCCCAGTTTTGTCAGAAAAAAATTGTCAGTGTTATACAAATTTACCAAAATATTTTCCCATCTCAAGATACAAATGTCATTTCCCAAAATTAAATGCCCTAAATTATGTGTTTCATAGGTAATTATGGTTTTCCTTTTATGTTATAACTAATCTGTGCTGAAAATTCCTGAATCTTTCCTGAGGTTTTTTTGGGAGCAATCTTTGTCATTTTGGTCCTTAAGATTTATTTGCACAATAAGGGCTCAATATTCTTGACAGCTCATCTAACAAGAGCCTGATAATCTATCTCACTGTAACTGGAGGAAAGTGCTGAAGCAGCACAAGAATTGGGATTCTTTCTGAAGAAAAAGAAAGCAGAGACAATTCTTCAACTAGGAAAGAGACCTTCATTGTAGTGGGGATTTTAAGCTGACTGGAATTAGGTGTTAAAACAATTGAAGACCAAGGGATAGGAAGAGGGTTAAACAAGGAAATAAAGAACCATTTTATATACCATAAGACATCAGATTTTCTCCCGCCTTAAATATGCTTTCAATTGGTTACTGGTAACTGAATAACTTAACTAGTGCATTGAGACTGTGTATCTCAGTTATCTTCGATTCTGTATGTCTGTATAAGGCAAACCCTCTATAGAGCCATATTATCTGCCGCAGGTTTGCAGATGACCAGACTACCTTCTGCCCCATGCCCCACTTGTCTCTACAGCATGGCTCTGGAGTGGATGATCGATTTCCTGAAGTCATGGGAACCTTGAATCATATTAGCCGCTAGAATGTTAGGAAATTACTTTATCACTGGTACTACTAATAAAGGCATCCCTTTTCATTTCCTTGTCCAAGAAACCAATTAAAATATCTTCAAATTTATATATACCTTCAAATTTATATATATCTTCATATATATATATCTTCATATATATATATGTAAAATTCAAATTATTTAGAGACATTGACTTCAAGTTATCTTTTGCTTTATGTTCCAAAAACATTTCTAAAGTCAAAGAAATACAACATCCTAGCTGTATTCTTACAATTTAAGGATTGTTGGAAAAACCAGAGTGGATAACAAAAATTTTCACCTCAAATAGTGTATCCACATATGAGAAAAGTAATTGATCAAACTTGGATGTAGAGGGAAGACTAATCTCCCAAATTACTCAGTATTGTTGTATAGAAATTTCCAGTCTCATGTTGTGTTGGTAACAGGAGTTATGTTTGGAAAGGGAAAATGAATTTGAGGATGAAATTTTCAAAGATTATACAAGGAAACTAGTTAACCACAGACAACCGTAGTCAGCAACTGCTCTGATTTACTACTATTGCATCAAGTTTTTAATTGCCTCAACATAAGTTCACTGATACCCCCCACACACACCCCAATCCTGTTTGTTCCATCCACACACATGCACGTACTAGAAACTATTGGAACAAATGCAGTCTGGTGTGTGTTAATCACATAGAGTAAGAATAGCATGAATTATAACATAACCTGGACCAACGTTACTCAAAGCAAGTAAGGTCAAGTCAGGTTCAAAATATTATAGGATTGTAAGAAGTGATGACTAAATAAGTAAGAACAAGAAAAGCCTATTTATTCAGAGCTGGCCATAAAATGGGAGTCAACCCTGTCATTTGTGTTTTGGCAGAGACTCAAAGGCAGACAGAGGAGCAGTAAAGCTTTATAAAGGGGGGAAGGGAAGGAAGGCTTCAGGTATGCCCTGATTGGATGATGTTGGCATGGAGTAGCTGTAGGCAGGCTAATTAGGAGGGGGGCGTCCTCTAGGATTGGTTAAGGGTACACATTTGGTTTCCTCTGCTTGCTCCTAAATTGGGAATACAAAAATTAGGGAAGCTGTCAGTTATTAATCAAGTCTTGATCATTTTGAGTTGATTGTTGCAGAGGGTATGTGGACTGGTAACTAAAGACAACAGTCTGACTTCCTAGAAGTCTGACTTACAGGCTAGTTACTGTGAATAATTTGGTGGTTCTTGGGTGGGTTGCTACAGCTTGCGCATCAGAGTTCTATTTTTATATTTATCCTGGCCGTTGTTCATTTGCGTATTCACGCTCTCAGAATATTGACATTAATGCTGCTGTCTTATGGTTTCCTGATCCTATAATGTCTACAAGAAAATGCTGCCCTTTGAGAAAGAGAGAAGGATTGTATTAGCCAGTCATTCTGCCATTAAACTTGAAATCAGATTATTTCCTATATAAAAATCTAGCCTTCCATTTTAAACATTACTAGCAAAAAAGCAGCAATCTAGTCAATGATTAAACATCTGGCTCTAGGTCTCCATTGTCACTTCCTCCGTGATCTAGAGAAAATCCTGTAAAATCTCGTTTCACTGGTTCTTCATTGGCTAAATGGGGTGATCTTACTGCTTTGTAAAAGGTAAAATGAATTAAGGGACACTTGGATGGCTTATTTGGTACAGCATCTATCCGATTGTTGGTTTCAGCTCAGGTCCTGATCTCATGGGTTGTAGGATCCAGCCCCATGTCAGGCTCTACACTCAGTGGGGAGTCTGCTTGGGTTTCTCTCCCTCTGCCGCTCCCCCCACCTCTGTTTCAGTGCTTGCTTTCTCTCTCTCTAGGATAAATAAATACATCTTTTTTAAAAAAAATAAATGAATTAAAACCAGTAAGCATTCAGAATAATGTAGAACACATTAAAAGTACTCTTATTATTGGTAAAGAAAAAGTTTATAGCCTAAAGGAATGTACCATAGAAAGGGAGTTAAGAGATATTTTTCTGTACTGCAAACACTAACAATACTTTTATCCCCTGGGGGAGGGAAATTATATAACTCTTTCAGTATTGGATTCATCACACACAAAATAAAAATATGAAATTTCTCATAACCCTAGCATTTCAAAGTTCTGACTCTTTCTTTGTGTGTCTTACTTTGTTATCAAATTTCTAGGCCAAAAAAGAACTGAATCTTTGTCTTGAATGAAGACATAGATGTAGCTATAGATATAGAAATATAAATCTGAGATTGAGCATGAACTATTCCTAGGCAGAGCAAAACGAGTCTTAGATTTACAAGTGATACACTTAGGTTGTATTGTTGTTTTTATTTGCTGTAATAGCAATGCCTATCCTGTCTGAGATCCAAACTTAAAAATAAATTTGGTAGGGGTGCCTGGGTGGCTCAGTAGGTTAAACGTCCAACTCTTGATCTATGCCGGGCATGAAGCCTGCTTAATATTCTCTCTTCCTCTCTCTCTGCTGCTCCCTGCCACCCTGCCTTCTTGCTCTCTCCCTCTCTTTCATAAATTAATTAATTAATTAATTAATTAATTTGGTAGCTGACAAAAACTCTCTAAGTTTTTGGTACCTCTTACCTTTGTTAATTGTTAATTTAGTCATAGACTAAAGAAGGAAATAAGGAAGTAGTAAATCTAGGGAAATTTGTTTATTAATTGAGGTACTGACTGGACACAAGGAGATTACGGAGGAAACATCAACTTTCCAATATGGACTATAAATCCTTGAAATAAAAGGGATCAGTATAATCTTATCTACTGTATTTCCACATTAAAAAGAGGATTCCTACCCCACGTGATTAATCCAAATAAGTACACAAAGGTAGACCAATCTGATGACTTGCCCTCATGGGAAGGGGAACATGAGTGTATCTCTCTCAAATGCTACCACTTCTATCTACAGGATCATTTTCCACTATTTGATTGTGATGAAGCCTAAAACAAACAGTCTTTAATAGAATATTGGAAGGATTTTTGAGTATAGAAAATGTTTTTAATTTGCTAATTTGAATAATCACTTTGATAATTTTAATGCTTGTTTCTAACAGAAAACAAAGATTAGATACTATAGCAGAGAAGATTGCAGTTGAGCCTATAAAACAATGTAAATCTTGCTGCTTTTCACTGTTCAGGAATTTGGAAAGATGGCAGACTTTGGCTGCCATGTTCTCAAATATGTCATAATAACAGCCATTCTCAGAAACATTTAAGGATCGCTTAGTTGTATTTTAATTGGTTCAGCTATAAAAACATTGAATCTCCAAATATTTTATGCCCACCAAATTGCATAGTACTTGCCACATATTTTTACTAATATAATTTTCTGCATGCTATTTGCATTTTTTCTCATATTATTATTGTTCTTTTCTGACTTTGTCGTTTTCAGACAATTAGACTTCTTTAAAAAATGCATCATGTGAAAATTCCATTTTTTTGACAGTATTTTTGTTTATATGGAAATATCTGCTTTCTGGTAAAATATGAATAATGAAACTCTTTTTGATTTTCTTTTGGTTTCTTTTTAATTTGCACATACCACTGGTTTTCTGTTGGGTGGAGAGTCTCAAATGACACATTACTCTACAAGCCTTAACTAAATGTGAAGTTAATGTGAACTTAATAACCATGAATATTACTTCACTCATTCAAAGGAGATCTATCTTAAATAGAGCAGTGTATTCTTTTTTTTTTATTCCCTCTGGACACTGGATACTGTATCTCATCTATTTATTTATTCAGTGATCTTCCAGAGGCAAATAGGTTTTAAACAGTCTCTGCTTTGAGGGAAGAAGAATGCAAGTTGGAACTATAGCAGCCTATTGTATTTTTTGTTGAGTGATATTTTTTTCTGTTTTGTTTTGAATTTTTAAAAAAAGATTTATTTATTTCTCTGAGAGAGAAAATGTGCAAGCCCATGTGAGTGGGGAGAGGGGCAGAAGGAGACAATCTTCAAGCCGACTCTCAACTGATCATGGAGACTGTACTTGGGGCTCCATCTCGGGACCCATGATCATGACCTGAGCCAAAACCAAGAAGTGGATGCTAAACTGACTGAGCTACCCGGGTACCCCTTTTCTGTTTTATTTTTAAAAATAATCCATTTTTTCTTCTGGTACTTTCAACCCCAACTCTGTTAAATTTCTCATGAATATCTAAATTTAATAATTAGTTAATAAAATGTAATAATATACAAGAAAATTAAAAATTAAGTTCTTATAAATATGTCATAGTCGAATATAACTTAGAAAACTAAAACTTGTGAAATAACTTCCAAGCTTTAAACTAAATTTTGTTGAAAGCTTCTCTTTCTTTTATGCAGAGACTTGGTTGTTCTGTGGATATCACTTAGTATTTTATCTACCTCTTAGGCTGACTTTTGCATTGCCAGTGATCTTGATCTGCATTCTTACTTAAGGAGGTAAAAGCTTGGCTTTTAAGTTTTCCCTGTGTAAATGAATGCACCAGCCACATGTGTGTATATGTATATACAAATATATATAATCTCCAGTTGTAATTTTATCAGCCTATATGTCTGTTATCCTATAGCTCCTTAAAACTGTTATAAATATTTGTATTATTCTTATGCATCTTATAAACCATTCACATGCTCTTATTTACTGCCTTTAATTGACATCTCAGAGGGCGGGGACACAGTCTCTTCATCAATATTCAATGAATCAACATTTTGGACCAACCACTTGTAATTTGTTTAAGCCTATCAGTTCATCCATATGCACCTTTACTCTACAGTATACATTGTTAACTAAAAAAAAAAAAAAAAAAAAAAAAAAAGTAAGCCGGGCCTTAACACTTGAAAATAATTTAGCAGAAGCCAAAAATATTTCACGTTAAGACATTGGGATGATTATATCTGGGCTAAATTTTTCTCTGTTGCATTTTAACATATGTTTTAAGTTTTAGTCACAGTGACCTTTTAAGCTTTTCAAGATCATCTAAGAACCAGTGATTTCAAATAAGTTTCATCTATGATCCTGTCCAGCACAACAATATGGGTAATTTAAAAATTACATCCCATGATAAATCTCCCAGGAATTTCCTCTATTACATTCAGTGACATTTCCACAGTGCACAGATGCATTTATAAGAGAACTTTGTACAATAAAATGAATTAGATTAATGGAAGAGAAGAGGAGTCCTAATTCCATATGGGCATATTTTATTGAATCTATTTCTGTGCAAGTTCTTTTTGACAGAAGGAATTCTTCTTTAAATGTCATGCTAAAAACTATAAAAAAACAGACTTGTCCTAATTCTAGGTTTGCTCATAGGAATGCTTTACTCACCTGATCTTTAAAAACATTTAATGATAAATTATAGTACATTAGATTCTATTTGTGTGATACCAAATTTAAGATGGATATTAGAAAAACACTAAATCAAAATCCATTTTATGTGTTTTATACACAATGCTGAACACCTTTGTCTTTTTACTAACACTTTTGTCCAAAGTTATGTATTTTTAAAGACAAAGGTATGTAATTATATTACAAAAATAATTTTTTGAGATTCAGGAACTTTTAGATTGGGACAAATGAAAATCTCTTACGTAACTTGCTTCTGGTTCACAGCCAGTTATGGTAAGATTAATAAGTTTCATTTAAAAGCTTATATTATTTTAATTTTATGTGTTTTCCTATGCTTATTTATAAAAAAATAAATTTTGCCTCTAGTTCAAGTACATTTTAAACCTTGTACTTCTTACAACACACTTGGCCCAAAATAGTTTACTCATTTGCCTTTACAAAACAAACAAAACAAGATATTTTTTAAACCTTTACATTAGAAACAAAAACAGATATATGTACATGTAAAATAAGGCACAGGGGTTCACCTTTTTCATTAAAATTAGGATACAAACAATACTTGCATAATAATGTATACAGTGTGTATGAGCTAATGCAAATATTAAATAATCTGATTTCCTTTTGGAAACATTCAATAAACACTAGCTTAGAGCTTAGTTTGTTGTGTTCTTGTGTTCTTGTTGTTTCATTACCATTTAATTTTTGTAGTTATTGTTATAGAAAGAACACTAACAGAAATAAGATGATCTTCATTTTAGATTGAGGTTAACACTTAATCCTCTGACCTAATTATTAAACTTCTGTAGAAAGCTCATCTATAACATGAAGAAACTGACTTTGAACAATGTCTGCTATGATAAATACCTTTATTTCCCATGTCATTATTTAAAAGAGTTTTCTTAGTATTCTTTTGAAAATTGAGAACACCTCATTAGAAACAGTTGAATGTAACCTCAAACACAAATATGAAAAAATATTTTAAAAATACAAACACTAAATAAATTCACTATTAAATATATGTAATTAAATCTGAGAAAAATTTTCATCAGTGAATATTTTCAGTTGTTTAAAAATTTAATCTTCTAAATCAAATAATTTGATAGCCATATTATTTGAAAAGCAGTAAACCCATCTTAAATTTTTCTTTTGAAATTTGTCTTGGTAAGACCTCTTGTCTTATATTGGGCAACAAAAAAGGAAGCATCTCTGGAAAACTATGTTGCCCTTTAATTTTCTAGAGCATAAACATAGCACATGGTACAATGCAAGTTAATGCTATCATTTTCAAATATCTTTTCTCATCCATAGGAATTATTTAAATATTACTATGTATTTGGAAAGAGAAAAAAAGTCACAAGCTTCATATAGTAAGTCACAACACAATATTTTTGGTAAGTAGAGATACATAGAAGATTTAAAAAATAAAAGCTAGCAATTTATGCATAGTATATGGTGGAAAGCTTTACAGATTACTGTTGTATAAAATGCTTCAAAATAATAAAAGAGAAAATAAGGTCCCTTTACTGCATCTATACAAACTGGTGTATTGCTAGATATTCTTGTATTTACTTTTTACCAGATACTAAAACATGTATATGCTTAAAAAATAAACATGCTGTGTTTATGTCCTACAGGAAAATTCATTCCACCACATCCATTACAATAAGTCTTAGCCTCATTATTGTGTTTATTGGTTTCTCCGTACTAATAATATTTATAAATTCTTATTTTGTTTACATATTTACCTACTAATAATGAACTATGATAATGATATTTCTGTTTCCTCTGTTCAGCAATAAAAGATAAACTCTTTAGGATCATTTTTTTCTTTACTATACTCTATGTACTCTTCTTTACATCAGATAATTTCCTTTCTATTTCTAACATACTTAATGTATCAAAGTATTTTGTCTTCAGGTGCCTGGGTGACTAAGTGGGTTAAGTATCTTTATTTCAGCTCAGGCCATGATCTCAGGGTTGTGAGATTGAGCCCTGTGTGGGGCTCTGTGCTGAGTGTGGAGCCTGCTTAAGATTCTTTCTCTCCCTCTCCCTCAGCCCCTACCCCTACACATACTCATTCTCTCTCTCTAAAAAAAAATATATATATAAATATATATAAAAAATATATATACTTATATATATGTATATTTGTCCAATATATCTACCAAAAGTGATTCATAAAAAAATATGATCACATACATACAAAAAAAATCAAAGGTTTTTTTTTTAAACTTATTGGGTTTTACTCAAGTGCATATACTTGGACAGTGACCTGAACAATTCTACACAAACAGGAAAGATGAAATTTAAAAAGGGAAGAATTTGGGGATGAGGTTTTTTTTTTTAATTCTTTAATACAAATTAACACACCAGCTTCAGTGCATACCAAGGAATTCCTAGAAAATCTTGTCTTTTGAGTCAAGATTTCTGGTTCTTTGTCACATGACAATACTTCTTTCTTCTGGAAACTGGAAAAATTCATTAGGGATCATGCCACAGCAAGGCATGAACCAATTAACATAATTTACATAAATATCAATTTAGTAGGATATAAATACATAAGATGTCTCTTTCTTTATTCTTCATATCTTGATCTATATCAAGATCATTTTCCCCATTGTTTTGTTATTAGAGAAACAAAAGGTAGTTATTGTCATCACTGTCAATCTTTTTAATAGGAAGGATCTACAATCAAATTGTATCAATAAAACTTGAATCTAGGGGCGCCTGGGTGGCTCAGTTGTTAAGCGTCTGCCTTCGGCTCAGGGCGTGATCCCGGCATTCTGGGATCGAGCCCTGCATCAGGCTTCTCGCTGGGAGCCTGCTTCTTCCTCTCCCACCCCCCCTGCTTGGGTTCCCTCTCTCACTGGCTGTCTCTCTGTCTGTCAAAGAAATAAATAAAATCTTAAAAAAAAAAAAAAAACTTGAATCTGAATGGTTGAAACTTTTTTCCTGGTTCTCTGAGAGAAAAATTGCATGAAGCAGGAAATCAGTAGTCCTCCTCAGCCTAAAAAAAAGAAGAAACAAAACAAAACTTAAAAGAGAAATCTTTCGCATTGCTTTTAAGGGATTTCTAAACTGATATAAGTAATTTATTATTAATATTCATTGTTAGATTGAGAAGAAAATAAAAGGAAGCACTGAATAAACAAGTCAGCCTCTATAGTTTTGAACATTTTAATCTCTGCCTTAGAAATGAAATCAAGAAACAAATTAAGGTCTTAGCAGACAGCAAGGATTTTCCCCTGACATTTGGCCGAGACTTCCCTTAAAAAAACAATGTAATAATAAAAACAATCTACTGAGTAATTACTACAATATTTTGATTACTTTGATTACATTTCAAGATTAATTATAATTATGGAAATAACCTATTTCCTGATGGAAATTATTCAAGGAAATAGAGATATTAGCTGAAGAACATGGTCATATTGCCAAAATTTGTCAATTATTAAAGTCATGCCCTAGATTTTTCTATAGCCTAAGAATTCAAATTTAAAAAATACATTTTATATTCATAATTAATGTTTACTATAGCCAGTTTACCAAATCAGATCCAATACATGATACTTTCCAGTTGCATATTTATATAGCCAAAGGTACATTTCAAAGTGTATGTAACTGTATATATATATATAGTTCCTGGGACAACAAGTATAATAATTATAGGTTGTGAATATTAATTGTTTTAACCTGACAGTCCCCCTTTTCCTTTATTGATGAATCAAGAATGCTTCCCAAAACATGTAGAAAAAGTCTAATATATGATCAATATAGACCCCTAAGTGGACATTTTTGGAGTTGTAGACTTCAAAGTAGTGTGCACACCAATGGGTATATGAGATGATCCATTAGGATACAGGAGAAATACAATTAATATTTCTGGTCATTTCATATTAGAAATAAATTAACTAAGCTTTTCAACATTTAAGACACAGATTGATACTGATGACTCCCCATAATGCGTATTTCATACAGTTATATTTCAGATACAATACTCAAAATAACTCAAGAATGGGAGCTCTCCAAGTGGAAATATTGAGTGCTATCCCTAATATTAATATGTATTACACCATCTATTTTAAATTAAAGTAAAGCAAACTCCATAAAATGCAAAAGTGATTTTAAACAAATAAATTTATAAATGAACTGTGCATTTATATGCTTACAAATGAACTTATAAATGTGTGAGTCTAAGAAAACAAGACAATGGCAGAACTAACATTTCTATACTTAACTATGAGTTCTTAATCACTCTTTGTATAAGGTAGAAGCAGTTGTGATCTGCTAGGATCTAAATTTTAAAGAATCAATCAATCGCAAAGAATTAAGAAGATCAATTGATTTATAGATTTATTTCCACTATTGTTAATGAATCTCATTTCACATATATTGAGCATTGAGAAATTAGCTTATGATAACATCAAACTTCGCAGAACACAAAACATTTAAATATTTTTAAAAATCTCAACGTTACCTCAATCTTTGAAAATAATTGTTTGCAAATAAATTTGATACACTTAATTTTTATTCATTCATTGTGAAAGTACAGTTATGATGTATCATCAATCATATTTATTCAGAAATAATGGTTTTTCTATATAATTTCTCCTGAGATGCACATGTACTGGTAAAGGAGAGGATTGATTATTCCTCAAAGTGGTAGAGGTCACACTGATATCAGGCAGAATGATGTGTAATCAAGAGACAGATTCTTCTAGTTATTATTCCCATTTAACAGTGGAGAGGAATATTGGGGGAAGAAAAGCATAACTAAATCATGACTGAAGTCTGCATTCTGACCAGTGTGATCCTAACTTTTATGTTCTGTATACCAAGAACATTATTTTCCAGCTTGTAAAATTACCAAGCAAACTAAAAAAAAAAAAAAAAAAAGACTTTTAACTTAAACTATAGTTCAACTCCTATATCCATATCAGTAAAAAGATTTTTTTCACTTGAGCTTCCAATGAGTTATTTAGTATTTAGTATATGTGTGTTCAGACAGGAACCTCCATATATTTGAGTAAACTTCAACTAAAAGAAAACAACAAAATATAAAACTGAAAGAAGTTCAGGGGGAATCAAAACAGTGTAAGTAATATTAAGAAAACTATTGTAGAAACCATTGTGTTAATCTGTGAATCAAGAATAGAAAGTTATGGGGGTGCCTGGCTGGCTCAATTGGTACAGTATAGGACTCATGATCTCAGAGACATAAGTTCAAGCCCCACACTGGGCATAGAGCTGACTAAAAAAAAAGAAGAATAGAAAGTTATGAAACAACACACTAGTAAGAAAATTTTTAAAAAATGGGGTATTTGGTAAATCAAAAAATAACAAAATGAATTTAAAAATTATAAAAGACTGAAATAGTTTGGCAAAAATCTCCAGAAAGCAGCACAAAGTGGCAGAATAATGTTTTAAATATAAAAAATAAAGGATCATGTGATAGCAGCCAACATGCAACTAACAGTATTCTGAAAATAGAGTACTCATGTGAGAAAATAATTCAATAAATCAAAAGGTGATGTTGCAGAAATAATAAAAATGAGTTTTCATAGTGAATGGGGATTATTAAGATCTCGAACAATTGATGAATGAAGAAGAAAAAAATAATAAAAGAAGATGTACTCCCTGGAAATTTACCATGACATTTTGGAAAAGTGAAATCAGAGATATGCTGATAAACACCACCACCAGAAGGTAAGGTAAAATGCTTTCCTACTAAGGATGCATTACCCAGAAAAAAAATCCAACAAATGAACCTTGTAATAAGGGCATTTTTAGTTGTTCAAGTGTTTTGATGGTTTTCCTTCCATGAATTTTATCTCAAAGAGTTACTGAAGAATGAGCTATATTAATATTATAATATGGAAATTAGAGTAAAGATTCTAGATTCAGGCCTTCTGGTTAGGAAGTATGCTATCCCACTTACCAGCTGAATAATATTCGCAGACATTTCCTGTCTGCAAAATGGAGATTATATTAAATTAAGTTATATTTATATATAGAAGATTTATATATGGGAGATTATATTAAATATGTATATATATTCTCATATACATAATGTTTCATATATAGTACATATAATTCATATATGCATAAAATTATATAGAACTTTCTTCCTAGGCTTCCCCAAATTTACCTGTGGCCATTAAGGTAAAGAAATATTTTCAGGAGGGTTGCCTTGTAGGCTCAATCTGTGGAACGTGTGACTCTCGATCTTGGGATTGTTGAGTTCTAGCCCCACGTTGGGCATAGAGCTTACATTAAAAAAATTATTTTTTCTCAAGAAATGTAATAATACTCTAACTCCCAGGGAACTCGAGTACCACTATGATTCTCAAACCCAAAACAGGTTCATAGAAGACAGGTGATAAAAGGATGATTGACGAATTACAACACAGTACTGTCGATGGGTACCAGCCCCACACTTTGGTTATTTTCCCAGCGGAAGTGTGCATAGCTGGAATAGAGGACAGTCGCTGGCAAAACCTCCACCTTGATTCACTGGCTTGTGATGTGAGAGCTACTATCAATGCAAATGACCCTCAAATCCCATCAAACCAGAGAAACGGAATACATTTGTGCCACCATCAGAGGCTTGACAATAGCAGAGGTACTGATTTCCAGCACCTCACCTTTCATCTTCCCTATTTGACCTGCTTTAAGCGCTGATCTTGTAGTTGACGGAAGCCTATCCTATAGTAATTCTTGTGGTTACTCAAATTACAGCTGCTTTTCCAGATAGGGTCTCTTCACTTGACAAAACAACATATTTTCTGACAGCTAATATGCAGCATCTAATCCTAGAAATTCTCTCCTCTCTATGCCTGCTTGTAAAACCACCAGAAGCTGTTTATGTTTTTCTTGAACTAAGAGACTCCAAACAGCAGCTGAATCTACAAATAGTTCTACAATTGCTCTTCCTACCATTGGACTGCATTCAGGGAGTAAGCTCCAGCACATGAGCCCGGGGCTCCAACTTGACCTTGATCTTCCCTTCCTGACCCTCCAGACTTTGGACTGGCTTAATCATCCCCCACACACAATTTTGTAAGCCAATCAACTGTAATATCTCTTATGTAAATATAAATATGAATGTACCCATAAGTGTAAACACATACCCACAGCCAATGCACAATTGTTTTACTTTTTGGATATAATCCTAACTGACATATATTGTATGCAGAAGAGATCATTCCATTAGGTTAGGCAAAGGCGTGATGTTACTACCTTTATTTGGAAACTAATAAAGATAAAGAGGATGTTATTGAATCTGAGTTGATGAACAAGTAACCTATCCTGAGTCGATAGTTGTCAAATTTGAACTACAACTACCTGCGACTACGACATGGCCTGCACTGCAAAGGAGAAGGCAGGACTTCTATTTCCTGAACGCCTTTTGTATATAGTTCCAGGTTAGAGTTTTCTCATGAAAGGAATTGCTCAGGACTGTGAAGGGGAAAAGGCTGTTACTTGGGAGGCTGTGGCAGGAGGCATGACAGTGTTGCAGTCCCTCGAGGGACACTTGTCTCACAGACATTGTGGTAGATGTGCTGGATCCTCTGACTTCTTTTCAGCTCTTGTTTTCACAGTTTCAGTGGCTGGAAAAGATAATTTTTTAGGCTTATTTTCTAACTTCTGTTTCGTAGCCAAGGAAATAAAAAAACCATGGCTTATTGGATGACCACCCCAAAGATCAACTTTCTGGACTCTTCTGTACATCTGTAGAGCATTTCAGGCTGAAGTAATAAATGACTCTTGCTGTCCCATCTTTCCTATTTTCATGGAAACTCGGATTCCTATATTAAACCCATTTGTTTTTCCTATAGATGGCCTATTTTCCTGACTCAACCAGAACTATCAAATTTATTTATCTTTGCTTATTGTTAAATAGTCTACAGTCTACATTGCTTCAGAATGATGATTAAGCAGTCAAAATTCTGTATTTGATTTAAGAAACTAAAAATGTTATTTTGTACGAACTTAGTTTACATTTTATTTTCTTTAAATTAGAAATATTCAATATACTCTCATAATCTGTGTAAGTTATACAGTATTTGTGGGGTGCCTGGGTGGTCAGTCGGTTAAGCATCCAACTCCTGATTTCAGCTCAGGTTATGATCTTAGGGTCATGAGATCGAGCCCCATGTCAGACTCCCTGCTCAGCAGGGAGTCTGCTTGAGATTCTCTCTCCTTCTCCCTCTGCCCCTCCCCCACCCTGTGTACATGCTTTCTCTCTCTCTGTCACTCACTCCTCTCTCAAATAAATAAATAAATCTTTAAAAAAAGATATTCAGTATTTGAATGAAATATTTAATTAATTTGTTATACACAACCAAGAAATCTGTGGGTGTCTAATGACATATCTGTAGACACAACCCTGTTTGTATTAGCTACAATCTGACAATCTCAATTTTGAATGTCAGCTTAACAAACTAGAAAAGTAATTGAAAATTATAAATAAAGACCTTGCTAATAACGCATTCTTTATATTTCATTTTGAATTTGTGTAAATATAAAAACTAAAACTAACCTGTTGTATCAGTGATTACAAATTATATTTTATTATAAGCACATTATTAATCATTTTTAACCAGGGTGGGGGGGGCAGATAACTTTTAAGACAAAAGTTGATTGTAGTTTATTTTATTCCTCCATCAGTTTCTTCCTCATATATATATTGGTATAGTCTCTCTAAGACTTAACATGCTTTTCACAATGATATGGAAAAAAGATAGGGAAAAGAAAATCATAAAGCACACTCATCCCAAGTAGTTATTACCCATTTTTAAATACTTCCTTTTTTTCAGAGAGATCTTTAAACCAGATATTTTTAAATACCAGTGTTCAATAATTTTATTTGTTAGAATCAGAGATTAATAGCTAAATTAGAGTAAAAGAACTATAAAAATCATTGTACTAAACAAATAGTTTAATTAAGGTAATTTACTTTGGAAATACATTTGATGTGATGATTGCATTTCTAATTATTGCCTAGCTCAATGTGATTTGAGAGTTACAGTTAGAATTTTTTCTTGAACTACAAATACAAATTTATACGTAGTGAGATTAGCTAACAACTAAGAACTGTAAGACTCATGGTATTCAAACATACTTAAGTTTTTTCGAGTATATTAAAAAAATACCAAGATTATAAAATCTTGGGCCTTATTTTGGTGTACAGCTATGTAACCCAAAATATATAAGGTAAGACATGATGAGTTTTTCTGTAGTGTAAGTGCTGGCAGAATTTTTATCTGATATTGCTGGTTTTATCATCAGAAAAGGATTTTTTTATGTGTGATTTCATTAAATTTATGTAAAAAGAATAGGATTTAGAAAAAGTAAATACCATTGTATACAGATGATTTCTGTAACTTAGACTTTTTATCAGGAAAATATGAGCATACCATGTTAATAAAAGTAAAAGGGGGACACATGGGTGGCTCAGTCAGTTAAGTGTTTGCCTTCAGTTCATCATGATCCCAGGGTCCTGCAATGGAGCCCCATGTCTGGCTCCCTGCTCACTGGGGAGTCTGCTTATCCTTTTCCTTCTGCCCCTCTCTCCACTCATGCTCTCTCTCTCTCTTGCTCACTCTCTCTCAAATAAGTAAATAAAATCTTATAAAAAATGTAAAAGGGAAAACTAGATGTATTTATGCATGTTCAAGTTATGTAAATTTTGATATTGACTTTTACACTATAGATATAAACCAATGTTTATATCAGGAGATTATGGGTGAAGGCAGATACTCAGTAATTCAGATTTTCTGGATGTGAATCTATAACTTTTGACTTACTAAAGGTAAAAGATACAAATAAAACAAGATAAGCTAGTAAAAAAACCCAGTAACGTTGACACACAACTGACAGTTCTATTATTAAAAGTAGTAATGAGAATGGAAATAATCTAAAGGACTAAGAAAATAGTCAACATTTTTGACATTCTTTCTTGTTTTTCCAGTTATTTTTTAAATTTATTTTATCCTAATTTTTTTTTTGAAAATAGAGTAAGCAAGAAGTAATCAAAGGTGTCTAAATAACAATAATATGAAAGGCAATACCAGCCAGAATTCCTGGGACATGCTCTTCCAAGACCTGTCAATTAAAAGATGGGGACCAATCTACCAAGAGAGGAGAAAGGCAGCGGGACAACAATTATTGAGCCAAAAGAAAAGTGACAGAAGTATGTACCTGGTAGAGGGCAGTGGAGTGTAGAACCCAAATCTTATTTTAATCACATTTAATAATTCAGCAGTTACTTGCTCTTACAACTTCAAAATAGGATCACATCAGAGGCAGCAAATTCTAATCTTTCCTGGACAGGAATATGAAGCTGTTGGTATTTTATAACCTTTTCACTTCTTGTGCCTTCATACACATTCCAATTTAGAAACTAGAAGAAAAGGTAGCAAGAGCACACACTGAACAAATAATATTAAGTAACATGTGATAAGATTAGGGGTGATCGGGGAGGTATGGTGAAAAGCCCATCAGGGACAAGTGGTTGAACATATTACCTGACATGCAAATGGATTTGCAGTTTTTGCAGAAGAGTAGCACCTGTGGAGACATTAGGTCTCAGTCCAAGGGTGAAAGAGATGACGAAGTAGATTCTTAGATAAATGACACATAGAAAACCCTATTAGTCAACCTGTTAATTAGTGTGGGACTAAAATGGTCTAATGGTAAGAGGTTGAAATTGTGGGTGGGGTTGGTCAGTGGAGTAAAGTAAGAGACAAAGAGGAGTAAAATGAAGGTGAAAACAATGTTACCTGCTGATTAATTAGGTATGGTGGATGAAGAAGAAGAATGAGTCAAATTATAACTACATTTTTTATAGCCTACAAAACCCATAGAAACATATTTTCATGATGAAAACTAAGGAGATCATGATGAAAATTAATGAGATGGTGATGAAGCTCTAGTTTAAAGCGTGATGTGATTATGTCAGTGCCATCCATATTGAACTCAGGTGAATGTTGGCTAATAAGCATAAAAAACAGTCAAAGGAAAGTTAAAAAATTGGAGAAAGAACACAGGAAGGAGGTCTGGGTTAAGTAAATTCTTAATGAATACATTCAGAAGATAAGTGCTGACAAAATCTTGGGAAATATCCACAAGTGAGAACAAGAGTTGAAAAATACTGAAAAGTGATGAAAGTACAGGAAAGTAATAAATAAGGAAAGAAGGGGTTACTTTAATATACCTGCACATAGAAGAAGAGAGAATTTCAGGAAGTTAATATTTTCTTTTCTTTTTTTTTTTTTAAAGATTTTATTTATTTATTTGACAGAGATAGAGACAGCCAGCGAGAGAGGGAACACAAGCAGGGGGAGTGGGAGAGGAAGAAGCAGGCTCATAGTGGAAGAGCCTGATGTGGGGCTCGATCCCGTAACGCCAGGATCACGCCCTGAGCCGAAGGCAGACGCTTAACCGCTGTGCCACCCAGGCGCCCCAGGAAGTTAATATTTTCTTGTTCCAAATGCTCCTGACACAAATGGAAGGGAATAAAAACCCATAGATTCAAAACATGCATTAAGCATAATACTTTATATGCTAGAAATAGAACAGGGGATATATTTACAGTTATACTAAGACATTCATTTTTAAATTAGCACCAAATGCTTTTTAAAAAGGCCAGGGGCACTTGGGTGGTTCAGTTGCTTAAGCATCCGACTCTTGGTTCCATCTCGGGTCGTGATCTCAGGGTCCTGCAGCCTGCTTGGGATTCTCTCTCTCTCTCCCTCTCCCCGTCCCCCCATTCACCCTTTCTCTCTCTCTCTCTCTCAAAAAAATAAAATAAATAAATACATAAATAAATAAAAATTTTAAAAAGCCATCTCCTTGTGAAATGTGCCATAAAGTAAACTATTAATAATTCTCTTCAAAAAATCTGAGACATGACTATGCATTACTTAGCATATCTAGGAAATTGATGTTCATTCTATACTTAGTGTCCAATTTCTTTGATTTTTATTCATTTAAAACACACCAAACACACACACACATGCACGCATACGCTCACATAAAATTAAGTTGTGAATAGCTTCCTATGTACATGCTATCCTACCCAGTACCTATCAACATTTTACTTTGTTTCATCTAGTCTCACCCTCTTTATTTTGTTAAGTATGTTAAATTATGTTATTTCAAGCAAAATACATTGCAATGGATCTTAAAAATACATTTTCTTACAAAACTAATTTAACTATATCAAATCTAACAAGATTAGCAATAATCCATCAGTCTACTCAGTACCCATTCAAATTATTGGAATTATTTTTAATGACCCATTTTTCTTCTTAATTATTTAAATGTATTTTCACATATGAATATTTAGACATGTAATTATGGCAGAATATAATAAACCCTCATGTTATCGCTCAATTAATACAATTATCATCTCATGGCAAAAACTGTTTCATTTATACTCTCATCTTCTCTAACTACAAATTATTGTGAATAAAACACAGATATCTAATTTAATTAAATTTCTAAATACTTCTGCATGCAAATCTATAGAATAAGGTCTAGTTATATACCCACATTATTATTATTATGCTAAAAATCTAGTACCATAATTATTAATTGCTTCATAAATATCACACACACACACAGAGCTATTAGTGATTATTTGCTTGTATAATGCTTCAAATAAACCCATAAACTGAAATAGGCTGCTTTGTCTTTTAACTTGTTTTTAATATATCAATTTCTTCTCTAGTTCATTATTGTATCTTAAAAACAATTTACTGAAAAACGTTTGTGCGTAGGAAAGATTTAATCCACAGGCCCTGGTTACTCCAGCCCTGAACATTCCCAAGAAAGGCCCGTCTTTCCAACTGGCCCATATCTGGCTTCTGGGAGATGAGCTCCAAGGCCTTGAAATATTTTGCATGATGATAAAAATGTTTGTTTTTTATGCCTGTGGCCTTTGGGCACAGGGTACTATTTGTTCAGAGAGTTTATACTAAAAACATTATCCATGGTGAATGGCTGATAGTTGCTTGGAAGCTAGAGCCCAACAAGCTGAGGTTAAGCATGCAGACACTGTGGGCATAAGTGACTGACCCCCAGTAAATACCTTGGACATCCAGGCTCAGATGAGCTACCCTGGTTGGGAACACTTGGCATATGTTGTCACACATCATTGTTGAGAGAATTACACAGGCCTGAGCAAGCCTACTGGGAGAGGACATCTGGAAATTTGCGCCTTGTGTCTTCAGACTTTGCCCCATGTGCCTTTCCCCTTTGTTTATTTTAGTCTGTATACTTTCACCATGACAATAGTATAATTATACCAGAAGCATAGCAGCTTCTCTAAGTCCTATGAGTTATAGTAAATCATTGAGCCTGAGGGTATTCTTAAGGGGTCCCAACAAACTGTGTCTTCATGCTTTAAGCTCCCTTACTATCTAGGCTACATGACTAGTGAGGCATGAAAACCCCCACAAGAAATATCTGCCTCCTTGATTTTTCTCCAAGCCAAATTCAACACAAATGTTGGTTCCATTTCAAGAGTAGAGTACTTGTGAGAAGAAGGCCCCTGAGGAGTTGTGCCTATAAGTCTCTTGGACCTCCCCAAATTTCCTGAACTCTCCTCTTGCTGTGTTGTATTATTTACCTTTGTTAGATGCTTATGTGAGCTCTCATGTATGTTGTGGATTCTTTCAAATGTATGAACCTGAGTAACGTTTGCATCTACAGTACAAAATGAAAAATTAAACTTAATTTTACACATTCGAAATATGACTTAATATTGATCATATCAATAACTTCATCAAGCAAGCTTTGCAGAGATCTAATCAGATGAATTTAATCAATATTCAATCAAATCTGTTGTGATCATAATGTTTTTATTTTTAAAGAGGAAAAATTCTGATTAACCTGTGTCTGTAACCATTAATGTCAAAAATGGACCAGCATGCCTAGGAAATGTCATGGCCATCGAATTCATTGAAAGAAATTCAAAATTTCATTATCATAGTCTTAAATTACATACCTAAAAATAAAAAAAACTTAAAAATCATAAAACTGGAAGAAATTTGAAACAAAGTTTTGAATAATTTTATTATCACTTGTGTTTTGCTGACCCATATTTTCAGCAATGGCTAAAGAGCATAAGTAGAATTGAGCTTTTTTTTTTTTTTAAGTTTCTTAATTAGAATTTGTTTTCTAAGATTACCCAAAGCAGCTCTATGTGAAATAGAAAGTAATTAAGGGATTTCTTACTACTCCTGCCCATAGGAGATGAAAGCATCAAAAAATTAATTGAATAATAAATATCACAACAGGGAAACAACATTATTTGAATATCACCATCCTCCTGGCTGGAGTCCCAGAAGCAAGTGAACTCATGGTTTGTCAAAGACTGGAAAATAAGTCATATGTTCTCTTTTAATTCTTCATGTAAAGAATATATATTTTTTCTAAAACACCAGTGCTAAAATTTAACATAATCTGAAGTCCTATAAATAAGATGAAAAAAAAAAAAACAGGATTTGTATTTATACAGCATTGCTTGGACAAAATTGTTGTGTAAGATTTTTGAAATAATTGCTATTTAGGTCAATAATAACACATATTGCATATGTTTTCATAAAACCATATTATAGCATTTGTTCCTCTTTCTTCGTCAGTCCATCATCATTATTGTTTCTTTAACTGGTCTAAAAAGGATGAGAATGTTCTATAGATCTTATAAAAGGCATACTGTTGTTCAGTATCTTCATCAGTAAAATGGATGAATCATTAGCATACTAATTTAGTTTGCAGATGAATCACTAAATTCTACTCCTGAAACCAATACTACACTATATGTGAACTAACTAGAATTTAAATAAAAACTTGAAATAAAAAAAAAAGAAAGAAAGAAGTGCCTTTAGTTAAACTTCAAAAGAAGGGAAGCCATTATAGATCCAGCTGATTGGAATCTGTGGAATCTGGGTCCCGCTCATCTCTTTAAACCTGACCTTAGCCACTCTTCGTGGTCTCACAATAACCTCAACAGAACTCATCAGTCAGCCACAAGAAGTTATCCCATTCTTCCAAAGAACTGTTATGGCCACTTTCTCTCTTGTTGCCCTATCATATTCACTCAGCCTTGATCATTCCATAAAATAGTGCCATATTCATAGCTTCATGTTCAACCTGACAAGACCTTTATGTTACAGTTTAGTTTTAGTACTTCCAAAATGTGTTCAGTGACTACCCTTTTACCTTCTCCAGTCTGGTCTCATGTCTTTATCCAGGGCTCTTAAAATGCACTTTAATGATTACAATCGTAGCATGAAACAAATAGTTTTGATTTACTTTTCTATTTGTTGTTTTATCTTCAGATTGAAACCTTCCAAAAGTGGGCATATTAATTTTATGCACTTTTGTTTAGTGAATGTCCAGCACAATTGCTGGTATTAAGTCCAATAATTATTCAGTTTTGAAATTTTAAAATATTTTCACCAACTCTATTTGAATACTTACTGGATTCATTTTATTTTTTTCAGAATTTGGTCCCCAAATTGTATTATACAAAATATACATTTTATAGTATATATATATATATATATATATATATATAGTACACACATATAGTATAAAATATATATTTTACATTTTACATTTACATTTATGTTACTATATATATAGTATACATATACATTATATATGTTAGAGTATATATGTGTATATATATGTATATATACACACATGCATATAGTTCTATATATAATGCATAATCTTTTTTCTACATGTAGGACATAGATTTAATAATTTCTGAAATATTTATTCTAATTTCCACTTGCTTAATATAGCATGAAAATACTATTCTTATACACTTTCAGACACTGAAATACTTGCAAACTCCCCCAATGAAAAAAATAAGAAATTGTAGATTAGTTATATTTTTCTTATTACATATTATCTCCCTTTCTACTTGCTACATATTTTTACTACAAGATTATTTTGCACAATAAATTATTATAGAACAACCTATAAAATATATGAAGTGTGAAAACTCTAACAAAATCTTATAAATGACATAATAATGAGTCTCATTAATAATTTTTCCATTCTTGATTTCTTCAGTGACTAGGGATACGAAGCTGTCATTTTGAACATCAGAATCTTGACAACAATCTGAGACTACAGAGATCACTTCAGAAGTAAATTTGAGTCATGTATATTTTCAGATCATTTTGCCAAAATGTAGAACCTAAAGAAATTTGTTCCATTCCCTTTAGGGCCCTACCAAATTGAAAAGAACACTACTGGAAGTAAATACAAACACTCTAAGCAGAATAATCTCCCCTTGACATGCTTTGTTCTCTATAATGATAATGGATTTCCCTTGGGATTGGTATATTACTATAAGTTAAAATTCTGAGAGCCAAATATTTACAGAGGATCGTCAAAGTAATGCTCCTCAAGTGCAGGGATCGTTACATTTTTGATTTCAGAAACACACCACCCTAGCAGAAAAGGAAATAATTCAGCCAACTCCTATGGCCCAACCAGGCCCAGCACACTTAGTGAATAGAAAGCCACATTATCCTCCTTGAAGCACATTTCTCGGGGGAATTTTAATTGATTAGTAAATGAAATTACCATCTCCAGTGATCCTTTTGTAAAGTTGAAATATTACAATTTGATATCAATGAAGCACCAAACAGCTTACCAAGATAGAAACCTCTAAATAAATTTGTTCTATTTTATAATTGTGACCATAGTTATCTACTAGTGAATGATACAATATCATGAAAATAATAGTTGTGCAAATCATAATTTTGTCAGGCAAAATCGTTGTCAAGATTTTGATTAACACTGTGTGTAGTTATGCTTGTGAGGAATGATACAAATTCAAAACACAGCAACAAATGTAAGTGTGCAAGCTACATGTCATGGCAGTATATGCAGAGACATCTTGTTGCTAACTTGATACATAAGGCTGCAAAAGGCACTCTAAAAATCATGCTAAAACACATTTAAATGTGAGAAACAGTTACATAAGGAACATCTAGAGCCTAAAAGATTACTATGAGATGTAACACATATTTTTTAGCTTAGGATAATTGTCAAAGGTTTTTCTTTAATTACTCATCTTTCTAATATATATTAATAGTACTTTATTAAAAATACTACTACTATCTATGGCTGTTTAAAAAAATAAAAACAAGATGCAAGATTTTGCATTTTCCTGACAAAGAATGAGCACAAATCAATTGTTCCCAATATGCTTACATTAACCGAACAAGCCAATGTTTAGGCAAAATTAATTACAGACTTGTGGACTTGAAAGAAATGTTAGAGGACATTTAATACAACACATATATCTAGTGCAATAAGAATTGCCTGTGCTACATAACTGAAAGTGTTTTCTCACAAGGTGACATATCTCAATTGGTGATTTTTCTCATTATTGCAAAATTGTTCCTGGTCAGCCGAAAACTGCATCAACCACTTCATCCACCTGATCCTAGTAATGCTCCCAAAACAGTAGGCATCCATCTTTCTCATGGGGCAATCCTTTAAATATAGGAAGTTTGCTGTTGGGAGATAGCATGAGAGGGCCTGACTTCCGGTTTACCCCAGAGCGGGAGGAGGCAATCAGAGAGGATCCTCGCCCTCTCCGGAGCCCTTGGAATCTACATTCAGTATACTATTCCCGCACTAGCAGCCATTCCAAGGACACAGCCTTGAGAGAGTAAGGTGTTTTAAGATCCTCTGGCCTGAATATGTGACTGATCTCAGTTAAGCCTTCTATGTAAACTTGTAAGATTCTGGACGGAGGCTGAGGAGATGTTCTCTTGCAGCCAACAAAAGCAAATCTCTTAGATAAGTCCCATTGCTTATCTAAACTGCCATCTTTTTTTTAATGATTTTTTATTATATTATGTTATTCACCATACAGTACATCCCTGGTTTCCAATGTAAAGTTTGATGATTCATTAGTTGCGTATAGCACCCAGTGCATCATGCAATACATGCCCTCCTTACTACCCATCACCAGCCTATCCCATTCCCCCACCCCCCTCCCCTCTGAGGCCCTCAGTTTGTTTCTCATAGTCTATAGTCTCTCATGTTTCATTCCCCCTTCTGATTACCCCCCCTTTCTTTATCCCTTTTTTCCCCTACTGATCATCCTAGTTCTTATGTTCCATAGATGAGAGAAATCATATGATAGTTGTTTTTCTCTGCTTGACTTATTTCACTTAGCATTATCTCCTCCAGTGCCGTCCATGTTGCAGCAAATGTTGAGAACTCGTTCTTTCTGATAGCTGAGTAATATTCCATTGTATATATGGACCACAACTTCTTAATCCAGTCATCTGTTGAAGGGCATCTCGGCTCCTTCCACGATTTAGCTATTGTGGACATTGCTGCTATGAACATTGGGGTGCATATGGCCCTCCTCTTCATTACGTCTGTATCTTTGGGGTAAACACCCAGTAGTGCAATGGCTGGATCATAGGGTAGCTCAATTTTTAACTTTTTAAGGGACCTCCACACTGTTTTCCAGAGTGGCTGTACCAACTTGCATTCCCACCAACAATGTAGGAGGGATCCCCTTTCTCCACATCCTCTCCAGCAATTGTTGTTTCTTGCCTTGTCTATTTTTGCCATTCTAACTGGCGTAAGGTGGTATCTCAGTGTGGTTTTGATTTGAATTTCCCTGATGGCTAATGATTTTGAACATTTTTTCATGTGTCTGTTAGCCATTTGTATGTCTTCATTGGAAAAGTTTCTGTTCATATCTTCTGCCCATTTTTTAATTTGTTTATTTGTTTCTCGTGTATTGAGTTTGAGAAGTTCTTTGTAGATCTTGGATACCAGTCTTTTATCTGTAGTGTTATTTGCAAATATCTTCTCCCATTCAGTGGGGTGCCTCTTAGTTTTTTTGACTGTTTCCTTGGCTGTGCAGAAGCTTTTTATCTTGATGAAGTCCCATAAGTTCATTTTATCTTTTGTTTCCCTTGCCTTTGGGGATGTGTCATGAAAAAGGTTGCTTTGGCCGATCTAAACTGCCATCTTAACATTCTGTAGTGGTCTACTCCTTTCTTCTGTTTCTCTTCGCCTTTCATGGGGGGGGTGGCAGTTTCACATTTCATGTGCAACTCCCAAGGTTGTGAACCAACAATTTCATTTCATGATAGTAGTTTTCTGTATTTTTTTTCTTCTAACGCTGCAGGTAGTTTCATTTCACTAAATCGAATACAAAGGGCTTTAGTTTTCTAATCTCCCGAATATGTTTATCTGACAACATCCAATTTTGCAAATTAGCTTCATAAATAAACACATAGTCAAGATGTGATTTCAGAAGCAGAGCTTCAATTGTTATGAATCCTAGACTTCTGTTATCCAACCTAGTCTGCATTGACTTTATGCAGACCGTATTTGTAGAATGATGTAGATTGCAGTGAACGAAAACCCTTGGTAGCCAGTGCTGTACAGGTCATTTATTTTTGACTGAAATATGGGACTTAATCTTGATCCATACTGAATTTTAATTCCATTTCTTAGCACCATCATCTTTGTCATTAAAATTCTTTTTAAATCATGATTCTGATTTTTATTTTATAGACTATCTCTTAGCATACACAATTCTTAACATTTTATTCCATCATCCATCATTAAAAAACAAAACAAAACAGCTTGAATTAAGCATTGCCTGTTAAAAACTCTTCACTCTATTTATACTCAGAGAAAAATCTTTTAAAAGGAACTATAGATAACATAAGCAGCTATCTTTAGTTCTGAAATTTTCATTTTTATTTACTTTCTTTTTTATTAGAACTAATCTTAATCTCTGAATTAGTAAATTTGTTATCCACTCTTTATGCTGAATTTTTGAAATTTTCTTATAAGATTGTTTCTACCCTAGTGATCAACTATATGCATTCTGATAATATTTTAACTTAATAGATTTCTTGGAACAACTGCAGGACTCCGTTAAACACTGAACTCTTGATTTCGGCCGGAGTCCTGATCTCAGCTTCATGAGATCGAGCCTCTCATAGGGCTCCATTCTCACATGGCGTCTGCTTGACGTTCTCTCCCTCTGTCCCTCTCCTCACTCTCTTTCTCTCTCAAAATAAGACAGACAAAACAAAACAAAACAAAAACTGAATAGATCTCTTGACTGAAAACTGGTCCAACAATTTATTATACACTGGGAAGATGAAAACAAGCGAATCAACAAACAGAAACCATTCTCACTCTCCATCCCATTACTCCCTTGGATGCTTTTCCTATAATAGATGCTTAAGAAATGTTTTCTGATTATGTATTGCTGTATTTAATATATTATTCACTTAGGTCTCTTCTACTTGGTATTTGAAAATGGGTGGTGATAGGAATGACACATGTACAATTAAGACTTAGTGAACCTCCAACTGTATACAGTGAATAATTAAATACACCGCCTATGATTAAGGCTGAAACTAATACTTCTGATGAGTAATTAAAATCCCCCCAACATCATATACAAATGCCATCTTAAGGAAGCAGCAAGGCAATCGTGCTATTTTTAGAGGGGTTTTTATGTTTATTATTACTAGTACAAAGAAAATATGATACTTTGTTATTAAATGTTGTCACATATAAAAACTAACCTAGAGACATTTTCTGTTTACCTCCTAGAGAGTTGGCATTATTGATAAAAAGGGAATAAATATTTGGGAAAATTCATTATTTCAACAAAAATAAAGTCACAAAATGGGATTTGGGAGGTTTATTTTTTAGGATAAGAAGCATTTCTGTATGCTGTGAGCAAATGAAAGGGCAGCCTTCAGGACTGGTTCTTAGATCAGTTTTTCTTTAATCATACTCTCTCTTAAAATAGGTCATCCTTACAAATGAGACCCACGTTGGCTATCTGTCATGTAAACAGAAGGGTCAAGATGTGCAGACATTAATTGGGACAAAATATCCATGTCTTCTTCCCTGAGATATATTTATATGTTGTCACTTTCCCAGAATAGCAACCTTAATCATCAGCTACAGAAAATACTCACCTGCTAATTTCATAAGATATATTCAACCTAAACAGTGACTTATAGTGCTATTTTTAAAACACACTGTCATTTTTAGACATATTAATCATGTTAATTGATTGTAAGAAGTCAAGGTGCACTAGGGCAATTTAATGCACATCATTAAAATAGAACAAATTAGGCTGTAGCCTACACATACCAGACTCAGCATTATACCACAGCAACAGATCAGGGCATGGTCATGACAAAATGTAAGCATACTCAAAGGCAAAAAATAGCATATTTGGAGTCAGAATCCAGCAAATGATTTATTAAGTATGCTCATGGGATAGCATGAGCTTAATAAATACGAAGTGTATGTGGTTGTCTGCCTACAAGTGTGTATCACTGAGTTTATAAATTCAACATAAAATATTCTACTACCAACCCGTATAAATTTAGAAGCACAATCTGTTATATGGTACCTAGATTATGCAGTTATATATATATTTCATATTGTCTATTTGTCTTTATTGTCAATCTCATGCTCTGATTCCCAAAACCAAAGTTATTAAATCCTTAGAAGAACTGAATAAAAGGGATTATTCTTTCCCCAATACACACACACACTCCATGACAAAAACTTCTTTTCTACATTCTATTTGTTTAATGATATGCCAGCAGGAGTTTAGAAACTTCTTGGAATTGTAAACAGAAGTCATGATTCAGGGAATTCTAACATTACAGTCTCCTGCTCTAGGGCAGTGGCAAACTTTTCCTAATGGCCTTAATAGTTAATATTTTAGGCTTCATGACAAATCCAGTCTGTCATAACTACTCAATTCTGCTGTTAGTAAAAGCAGCCACAGACAATACAAAACATATGGTTGTAGCTGTGTTCCAATAAAATGCCATTTACGGAAACAGTGGAGGGTCGGAATTGAGATCCTCAGTACGCAGACCCTAGCTATAGACTAAATCAAAACACAGAAAGAGTTTAAGCCATTGTGGTTATGATGGGATCATGGCCAAAGAAAAGGCTAGACAAAAGTTTCTCTTAGGAAAAAAGTTTGCAGTGATAAGATTTATGATAAAAGATAATAATATGCACACTTATACCCTGATGGTGGTTTTGGTAGAAAGTTAATAAACTGTAATAATTCTGGTCTGTATTAATAAATGCCATTTCATTTGCTTCAAAAATGTCTGTCTCTGGTTTCCCTTTCTCTCCATTTATGGAAAGGAAATCATAAAAATACTGAGGCACATCTATATAGGGCTAAATGTGCATATATTTATAAACTACATATATTTTTGTTTGTTAAATTTAAACATCATTTACACCAAGAAAATATTCATTTATCATTCCACCGAGCTCTCTGATTCATGTGTATTCATGTAATATATATATGTATGGTTTCAAATACTTAGTTACATAGTTTCACTATTTTTATTTCAACTTCCTAATTTTAATTCAAAACAATTATATGATATTCTTCTGAGATGAAGCCTAATAATACCTAACATTGAACTCATGTTAGTGACACCTAGAATCTTATATGGGGAACTACTTTATTTATTTATTTTTTAAGATTTTATTTATTTATTTGACAGAGATAGAGACAGCCAGCGAGAGAGGGAACACAAGCAGGGGGACTGGGAGAGGAAGAAGCAGGCTCATAGCGGAAAAGCCTGATGTGGGGCTCGATCCCATAACGCCGGGATCACGCCCTGAGCCGAAGGCAGAAGCTTAACCACTGTGCCACCCAGGCGCCCCTAGGGAACTACTTTAATCTACCCAAACACAATTATTTGGGAGAATATTAAGTTTTCCTTATCTTGTTAATTTATTTTCCATAACTATGTAAAGATGAGATGCCCAGATCTTACACGATGAGCACTCTTGCCTCCACATCATCTTATCATGTCACTTTCTGTGGGATCCAAGATTGTTAACAATAAAATTCTCCTAAATTTTTTATTGGGACAATGAAACACTACCAAAATAGAAGCTATTTTATTCATAACATATTTTCCATTTCCGTATATTTTCTACAATTTATTTTTCTTTTGTTACTGACAATAAATATTTTAATTATTTATGTTTCGTGAACTACCAAATTTATTCTGAATTTGAGTGAATTTCTATACCATAAATGTCAGAATTATTTGTCGTACCTACTGCAAATATTTTGTGGCTCTTCTAATCTTAATTTTAGTTTCTAGAATTTTATTGAAATTTCTGTGCTTTTAAATCTGAGATATGGGTGTGATGCAAAGGATTGTTTGCATATCTGTTCTTTATCATAAATATTGCTGCACTTTCCTTAATGTTATATAATGTTTATTGATAAATTAATTACCAAATTGGATTTTTTTTCCATTTTAAAGGTGAGTTCCTTTTACAATTTTTCTGTTAATTTTACTGTTTATACACTATGTACATTTTATTTTAAAATGCATTAATTGTAAGAGTAGTTTTCTATTATATAAATTAGTAGTAAAAATGGAATTCTTCAATTTAGTATAGCAAAGGGATAAAGATTGTGAGTTCTTTAATTATATTGCCTGGGTTTGTAACCACCTCAAAATTCGGTAACATTTGTTTGACCTTGCAAAACTTACTCAACTTCTCATGACTGAAATTCAACACTACTAAAATGAAAAATACAATGTAACTATATCGTGGGATTATGTGAAATTTAATTATGTTAATACACTAAACACTTAGACTAATACCTGACATATAGTAAATATCACTTAAGTAAATATCACTTAAAATATCTATCATGTGTATCACTTAAGTCACACTAAGTCCTATTGTAGTGATATTACAGCAAAATGTATAAATTTAAATAGAATTTCTGATTTGAAATTAATTTGAAACTTAATAAATGAAAATTAATTTGAAACTGAAATATTAAACATTATATTTTAATATTGATTATTTTACTGAACTATACTTTCTACTCTAGCAGTTTTAAAATAAAGTATCTCTGAAAGTACATTTTTGACTTCACATAATACATGCTTGCATTATAATCTGGTAACAGGATAAATATAGACCAAAATATTATAATAATAAATAATATTATAAAATACTATAAAATATTTTAAAATATTATAAATTTAAAATATTATAAATATAAATATAAATATAAATATAAATATAAATATAAAATATTATAAAAATAAATAAAGATATTTATCAGGACTTAACCAGACAACCTCAATAAAATGAATTGATGAGCAAAAGGTTAAACTGATTGGAATTTGTCATCTAAAATACAATAAAGCATCAATGCAAAATGTGGCTAACTCAAAACAAAACTACTTATATCAGTTTGCTTGTGAGCAGTAGGAAATTTTCTACATCGTGTGGCTGACATTCTTCTTAGTATATTAATAAGACAGAATTCATTTTCTCTTTAATGCAAGATTTAGTAACTCAATAACTAAGAAGTTAAGTAGTATATAATAGTCTTGCATGAAAATATAAGTCTATAAGATTAAAGTATTGGGGAGTTTAAACATCATTTCCATGTTGAAGCATGCCTATCTAATCCTGGTGAGCTTCAAGGCACATGTGCAATCCTTCTTGCCCTTATTTTCTGTTCCATGTAGATTGAAAGCTCTGTCACTCTTAAATGGCATGAGGGAAGATTTATAAGAAAACCAGTACTTGTGTGCCTGGGTGGCTCATTTGGTTAAGCATCTGCCTTCAGCTCAGGTCATGATCCCAGGGTCCTGGGATGGAGCCACATTGCTTCTCGCTCTGCCTACAGTTCCCCCTGCTTGTGCTCTCTCTCTCCATCAAATAAATAAGTAAATTCTTAAAAAAAAAAAAAAGAAAATGAAAGAAAGAAAGAAAGAAAGAAAGAAAGAAAGAAAGAAAGAAAGAAAGACAAAGAAAGAAAGACAAAGAAAAACAGTACTCAAGTTTTGTGGTAGGGATTTTAAAACAGGAGGTTTGTAACAGTACCTGAGGAACTTACAAAAAAAAAAAAATACTGACAACCCAAGAGATTATGAAGTAGGATGCCTTGAATCATTGTTGAGAAAAACAAGATAGGAAATAGAAAAGAAAAATAATAAAGGTCATTTAGATTTGTAATTTAGTGAGTTTTAAAAAAGTGCAACATAGGACCGCCTGGGTGGCTCAGTCGTTAAGCGTCTGCCTTTGGGTCAGGGCCTGATCCCAGAGTCCTGTAATCGAGCCCCACATCAGGCTCCCTGCTCCGTTGGGAGCCTGCTTCTTCCTCTCCCACTCCCCCTGCTTGTGTTGCCTCTCTTGCTGGCTGTCTCTCTCTCTGTCAAATAAATACATAAAATCTAAAAAAAAAAAAAGTGCAGCATATCTACAATTCTAAAATATCATAATCAATATGCTAATTTGTTCCTTTGGCCCAATTTTCATCCATAAATTGATTTACTTGAATCTACCAGTGACATCCAATCAAATAATTTGTAACATGATCATATTTCAAAATCCAAACTAGTAAAACAATATGCAAATTTTGGATAGAACAAGATAGGGTTAGGGTCTCTTGCTTTAGCCCTTTGGTTTTCATTGATGTTATCTTCGAAGATGAATTATATTTATAAAGCAACTATTACATAATATATATCGTCCCAGAAAATACAATGTTCATATATTTCATGTTTCATGTCTGTCAGAATTCATTACACCAATAATCCATCTTTTTTTCTTCTTTTTGTTTTCTTCCTGCCCCAAAAATAATTTCTCCACATGCAGTGGCTTATGCATATTATTTACACGTCCATTTAAATTTAATTTTAATGAATTTGGTTTTATTAATTGATATCTTTATATACTACCTATCTGGAAATATAAATTTTTATTTAGTAAATATTGTATTAAAAAACATAGGTTTTTGATGGACGGCACTGGAGGAGATAATGCTAAGTGAAATAAGTCAAGCAGAGAAAGACAACTATCATATGATTTCTCTCATCTATGGAACATAAGAACTAGGATGATCAATAGGGGAAGAAAGGGATAAAGAAAGGGGGGTAATCAGAGGGGGAATGAAACATGAGAGACTATGGACTATGAGAAACAAACTGAGGGCCTCAGAGGGGAGGGGGGTGGGGGAATGGGATAGGCCGGTGATGGGTAGTAAGGAGGGCACGTATTGCATGGTGCCCTGGGTGTTATACACAACTAATGAATCATCGAGCCTTACATTGGAAACTGGGGATGTACTGTATGGTGAATAACATAATATAATAAAAAATCATTATAAAAAAAAAAAAAAAGAACTCACACACACACAAAGAAACCATAGGTTTTTGTCCTGGTTCCATCATTAGACAACTCTCTCAAACTTGATAAACTTTAGTTTCCTCATCTCTAAATTTTAAGGACTGAGACTTAAAATTTACAGACATTGATTTACAGACTACTTTTTATCTCTCAAATCCTATGTAATTCTCCATCAGCTTTCTGCCTTAAGATGACTGCATGTAAGAGATATTTTGAATGTGAAGAATGATTTGAGGTCTTATCTCCAACACTTACTAACTGTGGTATTTTACATAAAAAATAATTAATGACTCATACATCTGTAAAACTGGAGTAATATGATTTATTATTTTGGATATGAATATAGTAGTAGGGTTATATAACGAATAGCCTAATGAAGCCTGACAGTAGCTATGCTACTAGATAGATTCATCTAGATTATATTGTATCTTAATTGTATTGTATATTTTTTATTTCTATAATGTTTCTCTCCACTTGCATGACCCAGAGATCCTTCTTAGTATATAGAGTTTGACTCACAATATCTAAATTTCATATGGGGAAAATGGGAACAGAAAAATATTAATTAATTTGTAATTAGAAATTATAATCAGAAACTGGAATATCTGAAGTTCACATGATTATTTCAACATTTTGCTATCATCTGGTGATGTGGTAACCCAACTGATAGATATATTTGATTAAGACTAAAAAGATTATGAATTATCTCATATGTTGATTTCAGATTATTTATGTTTTATTATTCCACATTTCTTTAGTAAGAATTTCTCCAGCCACAAAAGTTGGTTGAACTTTTCTCTACTATATTATGTTTGAAAAAAAAATTGAAATAGGATCATCCATTTGGTGGGATTCTAGTTTCTCATAATAATATTGTGATGTTGACAAAGACTTTCATCAACTTTTTTTCCTGTAATTATTTTATCTTTTCTTAACATGTTTTTTTCTTCCCCCTTTTTATGTGCTTTAAAAAAATGTTTTTTCCTCAAAACACTTCATTCCAACATGGACCAACAAGGTAAGGGTAGCAAGAAAAAATTCACACATTTGCCATTTATTGTGTAGACTGGAAGATTTATGATTGAACATTTTCTTCTACCATGAGCTGATGGCAATTTTTTCAAATATTTGGTAGAAAAGCTCATTGTCCTTTTGAATGGACAAGAAACACTACACAGAATTGTTATGAGACAAATAAAATGAGATAATGCAAATGAGATTGTTTTATAGACTACAAAGTACATTGAAAATAAGGTCTTTACCATAACTATATGCCATAACAAAAGAAAGTTCTGAGTTTGCATAATGTCTGTCAAGCAAGTTGGAACCAATTACTATACTCACTGTTGGGTTAGTGTGATTGCTATTGCAAAATGGTAATGAAAATCATGGCATCCTAATTCAGAATATACAGCTCCTTATTATTTGAATGAAGTGGATATAAACTATATGTAATAAAAATACATATTATCTGACACAACAAAACCAAAACTTTCTGAAAGTTAAACTTTAAAATATCAATTAGCAATGTTTGCCTTCCAAAGGTACTATTTGGTATAATGTAGTGGAACTTTTTTATGTTAGCCTCACATCCACACAATTAGACCAATTAAATATTTTCACCTTGTTCCTTTTGATTAAAAAACAATATCCAATCAACTATGTATTCAGAAAATTAAAAAAAAATAGGAGTTAAGGAAAATAAGAAGGAATGAATGGTTAGAGAAATTAGTTTGGATGAATCAAGTCATCCCCTTCCTAATAGCCCTTCAGTAAGAAGATACAGCCATTGCCCTAAGAAAAGTTGAAGAAGAAGAAGAAGAAGAAGAAGAAGAAGAAGAAGAAGAAGAATAGAAATGTAAAAACAAAACCAGAATATTATTCTTTGACATATAATGATTATAGAAATTACTTATATAGAGTTGTTTATAAATTGGTAAACAAAGAACACACACACACACACACACACACACACACACACACACACACACACACACACACTTTTTAATCCTGATAGAAACTTGAGGTAAATTCTACTATTATACTTAGTTTACATACAGGAAAACTAAAGTACAGAAAGGTAAAGGAACTTGTTCTTGAATGAAACCAAAATTTGAATCTAGGGAATTTGCTGCATGGGTTCATAATTTTAAATACCAGATTATAGTGGTTTTCAGAATATTCATAACAAGACCCTTTAATATTACCAGCTACCTTTCTTTCTTTGAAATCTCCATCATAACAACTGTTTGAACTGCATTGGCTTTTCTTGTTATTTAAATATAAGTTCTTCGAAAACTATAAGGACATTAATTTTTAATCTTTGTATTCCAAGTGCCTAATGTTTTACCTACTGGCACATAATTGGTTTATTAAATAAATGCTTGCTAAAAGAATGAATTCTCCTACCAAATAGTATGTCTTTACTACATTCCTAAACTTCTCATGTCTTGCTGGTTATCAAAAAGTTTTGATTCAAATCTCCTGCCAAACCCATCATTACTCAATATCTTATGAGGTCCCACATAGAATTGATAAGTCCGCAGTATTCTCCAGAATTCTGTATATATCTGTACAATAGTACTTTTACATTATATTGTCTTTTATTTTTGCACTTCTTCATCCCCATCAAGCTCTTCAGAGTAGGCATGTCATTTTTTGTTATACACCCAAGTGTCTAATAAGTGCTTCATTTGGAATAGATGTAATCACCTAAGGAGTTCTACAGCTTAAAAGGCAATAATTTCTCTATTTTATTTGTCTTCAATGTTAAGAGACATAATCTAGTACTAGCCTGCCTCGGACTCTATATATTAAAACATTAAATCCATTTTAAGGTACATAGTTCTTTCTAAATGTACATAATATAAAGGGATAATCTTAGAATCCAGAAAGGAGAGTAAATTCTGAAATAAGCTATATGCCATAACAATTTTGGCAGTGGGATTGGGTAGCAGAAAGAATAGCATTTAAAATCGTAATTGTGATAGGACCTCACCCTACCATTTGCAAATTAGGCCCTTGGTCAAGTCACCATATTGCTTAGATTTAGTTTTACATTTTGTAGATAACTATGCATATTTATAAGGTTGTTTTAAGGATGAAATGAAATATATGTGAAAGAGCTTTGTAAAATGTCAGTATAGTATATAAGTTTGTCTAAAACTATGTGAAATATAAGACCCTTAGTGGTCACAATCTCGATGCATACATTAAAGTTGTGATTTCAAACATTTTTGACTGTGAACCATAGTTTGTGTGTGTATTATAGTATTATATTTTAATAATATAATAAAGGTATATTTTGGACTGATATATGTGTGCATGTATATAATTTTATATACATATATATATGATTTTACAAAAGAATAGTTTTGTTTGACTAGGATGAACTGTGATCTATTCTGTTCTGGTTTATAATAGTCTATCCATTTTTCATCTACAAATGGTCTTTGAGGGCCTGGGTGGCTCAATTGGTTAAGCATCTGACTCCTGAGTTCAGCTCAGTTCATGATCTCAGGGTTGTGAGATATGCAATAGTCAAACTATTCTGTTAATAAACTTTTGACAAGTTATTAAAAGATGAAATATGCTTTGACCCTACCACAGAAATGGCCTCTTTCTTGATAAGTGTTGGGTAGAAAAATATCAAGTGTAAATAAAGAACTGGAATTGGTAATTTTTGCATCATTTGGAGAAGTTCAGGAAAAATTTAATGTCAACAAGATGATATTTTATATGAAGGTAATGTTCTAATATTTAAATATTTAAGACAAAGAATACCCGCTTGTTTGTTAGCAATATATTGTTAAAAACATGTGATTCCTGGGGCACCAGGATGGCTCAGATGGTTAAGGGTCTGACTCTTGATTTCAGCTCAGGTCATGATCTCAGGGTTGTGAAATCAAGCCCTGCATCCTGCTCCATGCTGGGCATGGAGCCTATTTAACATTTTCTCTCTCCCTCTCCCTCTGTCCCTCCCCCCTCTAAAAACTGCGCTTTGAAACACAATTAAATAATTGATTTTGCTACTCACAGATGAGTCAAATGCTTGAGTTTGAAAACTACTGTGTGACAGTCCCAGCTTACTACTTTGTAGAAGACAATTAGTGTTATTACAGAGAAGAAAGATTTCAATAAATTATGAAAATTATTTTGGTAGTCATTAGGGAAATTGACAAATATTCTTGTTTTCTTCTCTTTTAGTCATTAAAATTGAACTTGCCAGCAATATTAGTAGATAGGCAAGGTCATGAGTCTTAGTTTGATTAAAAAATATGAGAAGTGAAAAAATTATATGAGAAGTGACACATTTCACTTCCAGATCGATGCACTAAGAAACTATAAAATATTGCCACTTTGTCCTTTACTGCATGATACGTCTCCATGTTCTCTATAACAGCTCTGTCAGCTTTGGTCTCAGAGAGAGTTGGAAGTTAGAATGTTTGCAGGCTGTGTTCCTTGCTGTTGCTTCATTTGCTGTTAGTTATCCTGGAAACAGGAATAAAATGGAAGAGAGAGGATACATAAATTCAGAAAATGCAGCCTTGCAAAAGGTAACTGCTTTCCAACTCCAAAGGGAAATGGTAGGACTGAGTAAATCTTTAACAAAACAGCAATCTAATTCTGCTTCAGGCATAAATCAAAGCCAAGATGTGGTTGTCAAAGCCATTGGGAAATCTCAGAATAAAACCAACTGAGAATATGACACCTATGATAGATAATTTTATGTGCCAAATTGACTGGGCCATGGGGTGCCCAGATATTTGGTCAAATGTTATTCTGGATGTTGTTGTGAGAGGGTGTTTTTGAATAAGGTTAACATTTTAAATCATAGATTGAGTAAAGTAGATTGCCTTCCCCAATGTAGATGGTCCTTACCCAATCAGTTGAAGGTCTGAATAGAAGAAAAGTCTGACCATGCCTTTACTAAGAGTTGTTCCTATCTCACTGCCTCTGAACTAGGACATCAGTGTTTTTCCTGCCTTAGGACTTGAACAGAAACATCCCATTTTGGGGGGGGGAGTCTGGAGTCTGCATGTCTTCACATGAGAATCATACCATTGGCTTTTCTGGTTCTGACCTCCAGACTTGAACTAAAACTAAAGCATCCACTCTGCTGGTCCCCCAGCTTGCCCACTACCAATAAACCCTGAAGATCATTCTATTGTGATTCTCTAAAGAATCCTAACTAATATACCACCCAATAATTTCCATAGGAACACATTCTTTTTTTTTTTTTTTTAAAGATTTTATTTATTTATTTGACAGAGATAGAGACAGCCAGTGAGAGAGGGAACACAAGCAGGGGGAGTGGGAGAGGAAGAAGCAGGCTCATAGCAGAGGAGCCTGATGTGGGGCTCGATCCGGGAACTCCAGGATCACGCCCTGAGCCGAAGGCAGACGCTTTAACCGCTGTGCCACCCAGGCGCCCCCATAGGAACACATTCTCAAAGAAAACAGACTAAAGCTTTTCTTCTAATGCTTGACATGTTCAAGATGCGAGCAACTTATATGAAGGGATCTTATACCTGGCACAATGGGAAGAGATAAAGGACTAAATTTCAATTAGAAATTGGTCTGTTGTTTCACCTAGTCACATAATCCTATCCACTTCCAGGAGCTGGTGATATTCTGATAGTGGGAAGGAAAAGTGAAAGGTAATTGTGATGGAAATATTTGCTCTAGGTCCTTATAATGATTTGGGTAATCAGAAAGTCTGTTATTTCATTACTTTATACAGATGTAATGCTATTAATAATTTTGAAGATCCCAAATTTAAGACATGTCCTGCATTAATACGCAGTGCATGAGTATTCCCAAGTAAGCAGGAGATGATCTATGTAAAAGATGCGGAAGCTGTATCAAATTGCTGGCAATCATGTCTTCTTCATTTATGAGACCTGGAAAAAAGACTTAATTTCTCTTTATGTGTTTGACATAACAGATCTGTAAAAGTAGGAAATTAGATTAATTGTTGATTTTTCTTGCTACTGTTTTATGTATAGTTGGTTTTTTTTTTTTAATTTTTATTGCTGTCTGGTGTTCCATGTGCAATTACATCATTATTTGCCTGTCCATCTCCTGTTCATGAACTTTTTGGGATGACTTCCAAATTTTTATCATTTTATATATATTTTAAAATATGAAATGTATATAACATTTTATTATACTTACTACAGTAAGGGAGGATTGATTTTGCATTGCATGCTATAATATACTATTGCATACTGTAACAGAGTATTATCTCAAAATGGAAAATAAGGGAAGGGTGTTTATAAGGTTTTAGGACCTTGACAGGTTGATTTTAAATTAGGTTTTGCAAGGTGGGGAACTGAAAGAGATTGTGCAAAGTTTTTGTCATAATAGTTTAGGTGACAGAGTGAAGTAAGAACCTAGAAAACAGTCTTGATGAGCAAAACTCATCAAGAGACATCTAGGTATGTTGACTGTGTAATCCCCTCCCCCCACAAAATAGCAGAGTATGTTGATCAAACAAAATATAGTTTGTTAAACTAACAATAGTAAGATGGTTTATTAAACTGACTTTATTAACAGGGTATCAAAATGGAAAATTAGGGCAGCATGTTTTTTTGAGCTTTAGAACTTGGGCTAGGTGATTTTGATATGGGTCTTGAAAAGCTGAGAAATGATTACAATTGGATAGAGTTTGCAACATCATAGTTTTGGATTGTTGCACACAGCATGGAGAGGGCTGTGAAACAAGTCCTTGACTAGCAAACTGTCACTCCTGATCAGTAAGCTGTTTAGTGGATTAATGTAAGTTCCTTGTGTCCCCTAAAAAGTTATATTGAAGTTCTAAAATCCAATACCTATCAATGTGATCTTATCAGGAAATAGGGTTTCCACATGTACAAGTAGTTAAGATGAGGTCATACTGGATAAAGATAGGCCCTAATCCAATGACCCTAATCCAGTGTCCCTGTGAAAAGAGAGTAGAGATACAGACACACAGGGAGAATATCATGTAACAAATGGACACAGAAATTGGAGTTCTTAAAATTAGCATCTTCATACCAGGAAATACCATAAATTTCTAATAATCACTGCGAGAGTAAGATTCAAGAACGGAACTTCCTCTACTTCCTTCAGAAGAAGCATGGCATTGTTTGATTTGGAGTTCTGATCTCCAGAACTTTGAGACAATAAATCTCTATTACTTTAAGTCAAACAATTTGTGGCAATTTATTATGTCAGCCCTAGGATACTAATGCATGAATTTGGTCTTATTTTCTAGGAAAAGCCATGTCTTAGAGCAAGCAGCTAATTTAATTTTTCTTGTTTCTAAACTGTTTAACATAGGGATGGGGAAATATGTCAACTCCCAGTATCGATTCACACAGAAGAGAGTTAATTATGTTAGCTTTAATTCTTAGTTATTCCACTTTTTTATCCCCATCAAAATGTAATTTACTGATAGACTTATGTTTATAAATCAAACACAAAAGGGCATGTTTACAATATATAAGTGTGTGTACATATACATATACATATATTACATACAATGTATATATTAACTAGATAGATCTATTTAGTTACATTAAGCATTCAAAAATAAAAAAAAAATATTTCTACTTCAAACATCCATAATATTAAGGAAATAATATTTGATTGATTTATCTAAAGAGATCTATTTTATTTCTTTAAAGAATAAATGAACACGTATCTTTGATGTTAGCACTAGAAAGAAATAGAATCCTTAATGTACATCCATCTTCTGAAACAACTGGACAAAAGTGGTATGCACTCGTTGACAAATATTGTACCTTGGGTATTCAGTTATAATAACAACCAATTACTCAGATATAAACCTGGACCAGGGATTGGTACTTCACCAAATGTCAGCCAATGAGAACTTGGAAATCTCCAAAGATAAGGTAGACTTTCAACATTCTCTCTAATAAGGCTTCTTTCAGGTAGACTCATGGAAAGAACAAGCACAAATAGTAAATGGTATAAATTCCAATGAAACACACAGGAAAAACAGAATAAAGAAGCTATGATATAGGTGAAAGGAAAGTGGATTTAGGCTCCAGTGTTCCAAGAAAGAAATGCACAAGTGACAAATCACTAATTTGCTCTGAGGGAAGATCACTGGAGCAGGGAAAATTAATTGGTGCATGTCCTTAGGAGCGGCGATCTCATTCTAGATTTGAAGTATATTATTCTAGTTTTTATATTAATGACAGTCTTTGTGGCACAAGGATTTATTGTTTTTTTTTTCTCTTTCTCTCTCCTCATTATATGAAGATTCAGTTACCAAGTAAATGTGAGCATGTTTTTGAAGCTTGAAAAAGGAGGAGCTGCAAGTGGGGAAATTTTAGATCGAATGAAGAGTAAATATAAACCCATGTAGTGAGTTTTAGTGGACCAAATAATGTTTTACCAAAATTCCAAAGATTTGATTGGCTAATTAGATTTGAAGACCAATTCTATGATGTGAAGAGAGAGATGGTAGCTATACTTGTGGTGAACATAACGTAATGTATAAACTTGTCAAGTCACTATTGTGTACACCTGAAACTAATAAAACACTGTCAACTATACTAAAAAAAAAACTAATATTAAAGTGGAAAAAAAGACCAATTCCAAAAAAGATAAACATAGTCATATGTTGGAAATGAGAGAAATACTGGTATTACTGTGGATTTTATGCTTCACATCCATATTTTCTAAAAGAAAAGAAAACAAACAAACAAAAACAGCAAGAACAACAAAACCACACAGGCACCTACACGTCATCTTTGAAAAAGTAATGGGTGTGGAGAGAAAGGGAAAAGATAGGAGGGAAAGATGGTGATAAGGATGTGATAGTGTTGATTTCACTAATTTTGGTGATTGAGAATAAATGAAGCTTGTTGTGGTAGCCATGGCTGGAATAGGGTTCAGATAAAACCACAATACACTGGAGGTTTTCAAATGACCCATTAATTGACCCATGTGTCTGTACTGGCTTTTCTGTCCTCCCCATCCTGATCCATTTTCCTTATTTCTTTTTCACTGTACACTGTGTCCTGAAAACTGACCCGCATGACTTTATCAACAGGGTATTTTATCATCTGGCTTTATGTTGGTTTCAGCCAATGGGGAGCCCTAGCAAGAAATCAGAAGGGAAGAATGTGAATTTGTTCCATTTTTCCTTCATTTTCTTTCCTATGTTACCACTTGGAGCTGAATATGTCAACATCACTGTCAGAGAAGATCTTCTCACACACTCACCTCTCAAATTCATTGACTACTCTCCATCTGATTCTCCAGACCTAAGATAATAGGATGATAATAGATTTGTGCTTTCACTTGCCCTATAACATTGTGCTGTTTCAGTTCTTCTACATCTTACCCACATGTCTGTAAACAGTCCCTTTGTTAATTTCTTTCCTCAAATTTCTTTTTATCCTAAATTTATTGAGGAATAATTGACAAATATGATATTAAAATTTAAAGTGTACAATGTGATGATACAATATACATATATATTGTGGAATAATTACCAATATCAAGATAATTAACACATCTACCATCTCACATAGTTAATCCTTTTGGGAGGGGGCGGTGAGAACACTCAAGATCTACTCAGAAACTTCCAAATATTCAATATTGTATCATTAACTATAAACACAATTCTGTACATTAGATCCTCTGACCTTACTCTTTTTAACCATCTGCTTCTTGCTGGACCCTGACTAATACCGGGTCTGGAGGTACTTAGTTTTAATTCCACAAAAACTTTGGAGTTTTCAAGTAAAGGGATAATACAAAAATTCAAAGGGCAAAACTGTTTAGGTGATTGGGCTCGAGGAAAATGAAACTTTCATGAAACATTTTTGTTATAATTTTTTCTAGTACCATCTCAAATGTAAAGATATCCCTTAAGTGAACATTTTCTTTAGAAAGAGAACATTATCTTTTGTTTCCAAGGATCTTAGTTTAGTTAGCTGAAAGCCCATTTAGAAATATTTATTTTACTTTCCAACCCACCTTTCTCTTCTTACCATCTACATTTTTCATCCACTGTTTTATTCATTCTACAGGCATTTCTAGACCCATCCATGAGATCCACATATATTTACTCTCTCCTTCTTTAGAACAAGAATCACTTCAAAGCTGTGTGATTTGTCATTCCTTAACATGACCATATTTTGATACCTGAAGTAAAGATACTACCGAGAACTGACAAAGACTTGATTATTTCAGTATATATACATGTGTACCAAATGAAATAGTGAGGAAACACAATAAATAGATCTAAATGATTGATGCAAAATTCTCCTTTGCATTAATTTTCCAGCACTTTGCATAATGAATTTCAGACATGACTATTTAGATCATAAAGTTATGAAATTTCGGAACTAAAGAGGCATGAACAATTATTCTGTCAGATACATAAAGAAAAATTAAATATGGGGGTGCCTGGGTGGCACAGTGGTTAAGCATCTGCCTTCAGCTCAGGGCGTGATCCTGGCGTTGTGGGATCGAGCCCCACATCAGGCTCTTCCGCTATGAGTCTGCTCTTCCTCTCCCACTCCCCCTGCTTGTGTTCCCTCTCTCAATGGCTTTCTCTATCTCTGTCAAATAAATAAATAAATAAAATCTTAAAAAAAAAAAAGTTAAAAAAAAAAGAAAAATTAAATATGTTTTCCAAGATCTCATAGACAATTAATGAAGAAGATACAATTGGTAGCAGTTTGATACCACTTCTCCACCTTTTGCATGGATCATTTTGTGCATTCTTTAAATAATTTTGTGAATATAGATGTTTACATGAGACATTTCTTACTTCCATAACACAACTTTCTTTAGTCACTACTTCAGTTGTGACAGAAGATTTACCAGGCCGAAATCCTCTAAATTAATGATAGATTAAAGTATCAGTGGAATAAATATACCAGAAGTTTAACCAATCAAGTTCTTCTATTTTATTTTTCTTTCTTGAGAAAGTGGCAACTAAAATATGGGTCAGGAGAAGAATAATTCATTAAAATTTTTACTTGCACATTTTTCATTTACTTATTGAAAATATGACAAATAGTGATTATGCACCTGATACAGGTTTAAATGCTGTTGACATGACACTGAAGAGGGAAATTTAAAAATAAGATAATTTCAGATAGTGAAAAGTGAATTGAAGAAATTAAAATGTTAATTAGCCTCAGCAAAACCAAAGTCAAGGAATGCTAGCTTCATCAGGTAAAGCATCTCTTGTTACATGACAATTGAGCAGAGACATAATTACTGAGATAATCAGGAGATTAAAATAACAAGAACAAAGACTCTGTAGTGAGTGAAATGAAAAGTAATAACAGGTGCAAGAACAAAAACTTGGTGTAGCCTGAAAACTGCAGTCAAGGCACTGTGGGTAGGCAGAATTGAAGAAAAGAGATCATTTTATGCAGGTCATGTTAAGGCGTATGGGTGTTATTCTAAGAAAAGAGGGTAAATGGTTGTAGTTTTTTGTTTAATCATTTGTTTTAAAATCAGGTTTGAAGAATACATGATATTGGAGCTAAGAAGATTGCTCTCTTTCTCTAATCTTGAAATTAAAAAACTCTTTCAGACAATAGAAGAGGTAACAATTCTCAATTTAAATATCCTGTTGTATCCAAATGGTAGAGAAACTTATGAAAAGCTAAACAGTTGAATTAGTCATCAGGAAGATGAAAATTCTGGTGAATGTGCCATGACCTGTATTAAGAAACATGGCATATGGGATTGTAAATTGGTACAATCAGTACACAAAACTACTAGCATCCATTAAAACTGCACATTTATATATTCAATACCTTTGTAAAATGCTACTCCTAGGCTACCATCAACAGAAACAAGCACATACATACACCAGTGGACATATTCAACAATACTCAAAACAGCGCCATCCATAATTAGCCTCTACCAAGAAACTACTTCAATGTCCATCAACAGAAAGTAAGATACCTAGATTATGCTGTAGTTAACACAATGAAAATGAAGTATACTGGAAGTGTATTCGACACATTTGGATGACGCTCCCAAACATATATTTGAGGGAAAGAAGCCAGAAACCAAATTACACTGTTGCTTACATTTATGTAAAGTTCAGACAAAGACAAAATTAACTTATGCTGATAGACATGAGGCGATCTTTTGGTTGTGACATATTGACTATTTCTGAGGTTCTGCTATATTCTATATCTTGATATGGAAAGTAGCTATATGGATATAGACATTCCAAAACAATTACCAATTTCCACACCTACAATTTATAATTTTTTTACTTCAGTAAAATGATGGGAAAAAATATCAGTATGATCAATATAAATTCTACGTGGGGAAAGACTATATGTGCAGAGAATGGAAAGAAGAAATTTTTGTAATTGTTGGAATAACGATAGTGGCTTGCCCTAGACAGGGTGGGGGGCGTAGGGTAACTGGATTCATACATCTTGGAAGCAAGAGCTATATTACATATTAGGCTAAATATAATGATTTTTTAGAGCTGAGTTCATATATTATTTCTAGATATGTACAAAAGAAGACTCAAGAATAAAGTAAAGGACATATAGCTAGGAATTTAAGTTAAGAAAATTTTAATTATTATTCAATAAACAAAATGTATCTGAATTTCATAGGAAAATATTCTCCCATCCTTACAATTATTTTATTTCAAGTATTTTTTTACTTTTAAGGTTTCAGAAAAAAATAACACTACAATTCCTGACTTAGTACATAAAATTTCTGAATTGTTTTATTTACCTAATAACAACTATTTTAAATATTTTAATATAATAATTCTAAATTCTCTTTCCCCTCTTCAATGTTACATTTTAACTTTTCTTAGCATCTCCTCTATGAATTGTCCTCCAAAAAGGGCAAGTTAATATAGCTCCAGGTTTTCCACTTTTGGAACAAAGGAGAAAGGAACAATAGTTTAGGTAATGATTTAGTGGCTAGATTTATACTACAAAAACACTTGGAAGCACTTTGTTGGAGAAATGCCTGAAAGATTGTCACAGAATATTAACAAAGAGAAACTCAGCAGTTTTCCTTTCTCTTCACTCTGTTCTCTGCCTTCCTCTACTTCATGATCAGGGGCCCTAAGCAGGTAACCCTCTAGTATGACTGTATTAGTTTCCTATTGCTGCAATAAAAAATGACCATAAACTTAGTGGCTTCAAAACACAAATTTATTAACTCAGTTTCTGAGGGCTAGATGTCTAAAGCTGTTAACTTGACGTTTCTGTGGGTATGATTTAGCTGGTCCTTTGTCCTACCATTTGAGGTTCTATTGGAGAGAAATCTGCTTGAGGCTCACACGGATTTTGGCAGCATTTCGTTCCTTGAGGCTTTAGAATTACAAGCTTTAGTTTCTTTGTGACCATGAACTAGAGGCTGGTCTTATTTCCTTGCCATGTCGGAACTTCCAATAAGGCTGTTTGTTTCATCAAGCAAGCAAGAAAATGAGAGACTACAGCAAAATAGGTACTATAACCTCATGTAAATTAATCACTTTATCATCAGAGATGTCCTTTCACCTTTGACGCATTCTGTTGGTTAAAAGTGGGTCACAGATCTTGCCCATACTCAAATAGAGGGGATCACACAAGGTCTTGAATATAAGGTAACTTAGGTTATAAGGGACACTCTAAGAGATTATCTATCCTAGTCCACCCTCTAGCCTTCAATGCACACATAAACCACTAACCACTTTTACCATCTTTCTTCCAAATGCCAGCAAGAGTTTTAGTCTAATATGGCATCAACTCAAAGTCTAGACCTCATCATTGAGATCACAGGTAATTAGTGTTATCAGCTTCTTTTTAATAGCATTTGGGGTATTTGACCATCTCCCGATAGTTTGTACTATCTTCGTCCCTTCCAGTCCCAATGGACAATGTTTTTGCTGAAATAATTTTCTCAAGAACTTTGTGTGTCTCCCATGGAAGTAACTCAGGTTCTTTTTTTTTTTTTTTTTTTTTTTTTTTTTTTTTTACACAAAATCCATTTTAAGAGATCATTTTGAAATAGCCTAATTTGAGCTCTGGCTGAGTTGGCCGAGGAACATGACTCTTTTTTCCTAGAGATATCACGGTTTGATTGAGAGGTTCTGTAAGGCACACCCTTAATCTCTTAAAAGAAAACTTGCAGTCCCATGTTTCAACTTTTCCGGTGATTTAGAGAAAGTTTACATCATCACACTCTTTTTCTCTAGATACATTTTCTTGACAGTGCTGAGAAGCCATTTCTAAATTTTAGCATCTTTTCCCATTGGAAGAGTGAGAATGTCCCAAATCATTACATCCTGGTTCTTATTGTGCTTAACACATCCTGTTGCAATTTATCTCACTTCTTTTGGATTTTGCTGTAAGTAGGAAAAAGAAACCAGGCAACATCTTCTCTACTCTGCTTGGGCATCTCCTTAGCTAGGTCAACAAATTCATTAGCACATTTTCTACTTTCCGCTTTATTATAGGCAATAAAGTTGCTAAGTTTCACAACTGTGTAATAAGGATCCTTATTCCTTCTTGTTCCAAGAGCGTGTTCTTTATTTCCTTCTTAGCTTTTACCAGCAGCATGCTCCAAGTTGAGATTTCTACAGAGTGAGTTTTGTCTATCAAAGTCTTCAAAATTCTTCTAGCCTACATCTACTGCCAATTTTAAAAGTAATTCCCACATTTTGAGGTATTTATGATGGCAGTATCCAATACTCAGATATCTGGTTCCTATGCAAAGCTGCAATTAATATGTTGCCTAATGATAGTTTCTCACTTGGAGGCTCAAATGAGTAGGAATCTACTTACACCTGCTTTGTTGTTTCCAGTATTACTTGCTGGTTGTCTTCTGGGGGCCACCCTTAGCTCCTAGAGGCCACCTTCAGTTTCTTGTCATGTGGGCTTGTAACATGCCTATTTTCTTCATGAAAGGCTGCAAGAAAATGGGAGATTTCATCAAAATGAATGCTACACTTATATAATTAACTACATAATCAAACATACATAATCACTTATGTCCCGTCACTTTTAACATATTCTACTGATTATAAGCAAATAATAGGTCCAATAAACACTCAAGGAAAGGAGATCATGTACATATGTGATACCAAGAGGTGGGGATCATGGAGCTAACAGTAATCTGCCCCAAGGTCCATCTTCAAAATATATTTTGAACCCTGATCTTGATATTTGCTAGGGGTTGAACAAACTACATATAATATTTACTTAAGTTCTTGCAATAGTGTCTAATTAGATGAATATTGTTATTCTGATTTCGCATGTGAGAAATGGAGGTGATTAATTTGCTAATGGTAACATAAGGAGTAGTGATCATATCTAATTTTGCATGTAGTAGTATTTTTTGCAAGAATCACTTCCTCCCATCACTTCTTTCTGTCCAGCCTTTGAAATTTACAAATAACCTACTTATCTTCTCAGATAAGAGAATGTACAGTCATCAATACATTCTGATTCTTAGGACTATGTTAAGAATTAACTCTTGAAAATAAGAATGCAACGCTCAAAGCCTTCCCACTGCTTTAATATGTCAGATAGCTGCATTTCATTGATAAAATAACAAAATTCAGAAATAGCAAGCAAGAAACATTTCTTTCAAGATTAATACAACCTAGCAGAACAGCTGGTCCCAAAGATCAGGTCATTGGCAGATGCTCTCTGTATGTTTCCATTGATGGCAGTCACTTAGGATTTCTGAAGAGCGCATACTATAAATAAATATTACTTGGGTTTCTTCTATATACTATAATCTATCCTGGTTTTTATCTTGGTTATTCATAAATATTTTAAATATTTACAAATTATATTTAAATACAAATATTCATAAATATTTAACCTGATTATTCATAAATAATCACAAAATATGTTATCAGATGCTTTAAAGAAGACCATAGTATTTCAGTCTTTCATTTATTTAAAAAAATATACCAATTGTTACAATTAAGTCAATGGTTTACAATTAGAAGTGTGTCTATGGCTCAAGAAGTTTGATCCTCTATACCATGTGTGTTAGCTATGTCCTGTTTCCCCTCCATATCCCTACAGTGTAGCACATGCTTGAGAAAAACAAGTACTCAAAACTAACTAGCTTCTGATTGAAGAAAAAAAACCCCAACTGCTCCATAATGAGTCATACAGAATTATACAAATGACTCTGAAGGACAAAAATGAGGAAAGCATAATTATACCCATATTTTCTATAAAACGTTTTCTCAGAACAATATGCTTTTAACAACTAAACTCATTGCCCCTTAAATATCATTTTTACTTTTCTTCTGCAATAATAGAAACTCTAGTTTTTCTGTTTGCTTTAACATCTTTATTGGTCTATAATTCACAACCATAAAATTCACCCATTTAAAGTGTACAATTTGATGTTTTTTAGTATATTCACAGAGTTTTGCAACCATAGCTAAAAATTAAGTTTAGAACACTTAAATTACCTCAAAAAGAAACTCCTATCTTATCAATCACACCCTACTCCCACCTTCCTACGACCCAAGGAAGCCGCTAATCTTTCTGTCTACAGATTTGTCTATTTTAGATATTTCTTGAAAATGGAGCTATACAGTGTGTGATCTTTTATCATTAGTTTATTTCACTGACTGTAATGTTTTCAAAACATACCCATATTGTATCATGTATTAGTAATCCTTTCCTTTCTGTAGTTGAATAACATTTCATTGTAAGGATAAACCACATTTTGTTTATCCAGATATTGGTTGATGGACATATGAGTTGTTTCCATTTGTAGATATAATTGTCAGGAAATTCTGCTATGAATATTCATAAAGAAATGTTTGTGTGAAAGTATGTTTTCACTTCTCTTGGACATGTGCTGCTATAGACTGAATGTTTATAATCCCCTCAGTTCATATGTTAAATTCTAAGATTGATGTGATGGTATTGAGATGTGGGGTCTTTGGGAGGTGGCAAGGTCATGTAAGTGGAGCCCCAATGAATAGAATTAAATGCCCATAGGAAAGAGGCCCTAAAGATCTCCCTTGTACTTTCTGCCATATTAGGACAGAATAAAAAGACAGCCAACTACTAGTTAGGATGAAAACTCTCGTAGACACTGAATCTGTCAGCCCTTGTTCTTGGACTTCCCCTTCCCACACCATAAAAAATAAATTTCTGTTGTTTATGAACTATCTAAGGTATGTTTCCTTGTGGTTGGTTGGTTGTTTCTTTGTTTTTTAGCACCCTGTGTGGACTAAGACAGAAATAGGTACCAGAAATGGGGTAATAAGCTATTTCTAGTGTTACGTAAGTTACACTGAACTGCTTCCATCATCAGAAGGAGCAGCATTTTGTCTTTACTGGAATAGGCACATGCTCTGGATATGGATTTGCCTTCCATGCATGCAATGCTTCTTCCAAAACTACCATCAGTCCACTCTCATGGTTTTCCATACATCTTGATTTCTGATAGAGGTACTCACTTTTTTGGGGGAAAAAAGTGTGGCAATGGGCCTGTGTTCATGGAATTCAGTAGTCTACCCATGTTTCTTCAAACCGTAATGACATTGAAGAGGGAAGAATGCTTCCAATAGCAAACACAATGATTCCATTGCATTGGAAGTTAAGATTTTCACTCAGCCACTTTGAGCTCCTTATGCCTTTGCATTAGCAGGGAAATAAGGGAGTTAGGGTGTTGGCTGAGGTGATTGACCCTGAAGGGGAAATTTAACTACTACTCCACAATAAAATTAAGGAAGAGCATGTCTGGAATATAGATTACTTAGCATGTCTGTTAGTATTACCATGCCCTGAGATTAAGGTCAATGGAAAACCATTAACAGTCCAATCCAGGCAGGATTAGTAACAGCCTAGACCTTTTGGGAATGAAAGTTTGGATCACTGATTTTTTAATATTTTAATTATTTCTGCTTTGATGTTTACTATTTTTGTTCATTTATTTTACTTGAGTATACTTTGCTCTTTATTTTTTAATTTCTTATAGTGGAAGATTAAGTTAGTGTTTTGAGAGCTATATTTTTAAATAGCGGTGCTTACAGCTATACATTTCCCTTTGAGCACTGTCTTAACTGAGTCCTAACAAGTTTTGATATGTTGTGCTTTAATTTTTATTCATCTCAAAGTTCTTCATTATTTTTCTAATTGCCTTTGTGATTCCTTTTTGACCCACTTGTTATTTAGATTTGTGTTATTTAATTTCTTCATATTTGTTAATTTTCCAAATGCCCTTCTTATTGATGTCTGGTTTCAATCCTGTATGGTAAAAGAACATACTTTACATAAATATTTTAAAATTTATTGTGGTTTATTTTTGAGCAAGTATATGTTGTAACTGTTAAAATGTTCCATGAGTGCTTGAGAGGAATGAGCTTACAGCTACTGTTGGGCAGAGTATCTTCTGGATGTCTGTTACAGATACTTACAGTTCAAGTCTTCTGTTTCCTTGTACTTCTAAATCCATTATTAAAGGTGAGGTATTGAAATCTCCAACTATTATTGTTGAATTGTTTATTTCTTCCTTCAATTCTGTCAATTTTATTTCATGTATTTTGGGGACCTTTGTTAGATGCTTATATGTTCTTAATTTTTCTATCATCCTCATTGATTGACTTTTTAAAGGCTTTTTGTCAATTTATATAATTAAAAAAACCTTCAATTCATCCATTTCTCCTATCGTTCAGCCCCCACCTTTGGCAAACACCAATCTGTTCTCTATGTCTATGAGCATGTCTTTTTCTTTTCCTTTTTCTTTTTTTTCCTCTTTCTTTCTTTCTTTCTTTCTTTCTTTCTTTCTTTCTTTCTTTCTTCTTTCTTTCTTTCTTTCTTTCTTTCTTCTTTCTTTCTTTCTTCTTCTTTCTTTCTTTCTTTCTTTCTTTCTTTCTTTCTTTCTTTCTTTCTTCTGTCTTTCTTTCTTCTTTTTTTTTTTAGGATTTCACATATAAGGTCACATGGTAATTGCCTTTATCTGTTTGGCTTATTTTACTTAGCATAATGCCCTCAAGGTAAATTCCTGTGTTTGTAAATAGCAAGATTTCGTTATTTTTTATGGCTGAATAGCATTCCACTGTCTCTCTATATACCAAATCTTCTTTATTCATTCATCCATCAGTGGATGCTTAGGTCGTTCCCATATCTTGGCTATTGTAAGTAATGCTGCAATAAACATGAGGGTGCAGATGTCTTTTAGAGATATTATTTTCATTTTCTTTAGATAAATACTAAGAATTAGAACTGCTGTATCATATGGTAGGTAGTTCTTTTTTAAATTTTTTGAGGAGCCTCCATACTGTCTACAGTACTGCACCAGTTTACATTCCCACCAACAGTGCATAAGAGTTCCATTGTTGCTTATCCTTGCCAACATTTGTTATTTCTTGGGTTTTTTTGGTAATAGCCATTCTAACAAGTGTGGAGTGATAGCTTACTGTGGTTTTGGTTTGCATTTCTCTGATGATTAATGACATCGGGCACCTTTTCATGTGTTTTTTGGTAATCTGTATGTCTTTTTTTAAAAGAATGTCTATTTAGATCTTCAGCCCATTTATTGTTATTATTATTTGCTGTTGAGTTGTAAGAGATATATTTACATATTTTTGGTATTATTCTCTCATCAGATATATAATTTGAAAATCTTTTCTCTCATTCAGTAGATTGCCTTTTCATTTTGTTGATGGTTTCCTTTACTGTGCAGAAGCTTTTTGTTTGATGTAGTCCCATTTGTTTATAGAATCAATCCCATTTACAACTGCACTGATGTAGTACCATTTGTTTATTCTGTTTAAAAAATTGCATTAAAAAGAAAAAAAATACCTAGGAGTAAATTTAGTGGAAGAAATGAAAGACCTGTATATTGAAAACTACAAGACATTAATTAAGAAATTGAAGATGACACAAATAAAGGAAAGATATTCCATGCTTAAAGATTGGAAGAATTAGTCTTGTTAAAATACTGTTATCTTGTTAAAATACCCATAATAACCAAAGTAATATACAGATTTGGTGCAATCCCAATCAAGCACCAATAGCACTTTTCAGAGAAATACAAAAGAAAAATCCTAAAATTTGTATGGAGCCACAAAAGACCCTGAACAGCCAAAGCAATATTGAGAAAGAACAATTATGGAGGCATAATGCTCCCTGATTTAAAACTATATTTACAGATTTAATGTAATCCCTATCAAAATACCAACAGCATTTTCCACAGAGCTGGAACAAACAATCCTTAAATTTGTATGGAACCACAAACGACCCCAAGTAGCCAAAATGATCTTGTAATAGAAAAACAAAGCTGGAGGCATCACAATTCCAGATTTCATGTTATACTACAAAGCTGTAGTAATCAAAACAGTATGATAGTAGCACAAAAATGGACACATAGATCAATAGAACAAGATAGAAAGCCCAGAAACAAACCTACAATTATATGGTCAATTAATCTTCAACCAAAGAGGCAAGAATATGCAATAGGAAGAAAGACAGTCTCTTCAACAAATCATGATGGGAAAACTGGATAACAACACACAAAAGAATGAAATTGGCCCACTTTCTTACACCATACACAAAAATAAATTCAAAATAGATTAAAGACCTAAATGTGAGACCTGAAACTATACACATTCTAGAAGAGACATTAGGCAGTAATGTCTCTGATATCAGCTACAGCAATAGTCACTATGGAAAACAATATGGAGGCTCCTCAAAAAATTGTAAATAGGACTACTCTATGATCCAGTAATCATGCTACTTGGTATTTACTCAAAGAATACAAAAACACTACTTTAGAAGGACATATTCACCCCTATGTTTATAGCAGCATTATTTATAATAGCCAAATTATGGAAGCAGCCCAAGTATCTATTGATAGATGAATAGGTAAAGAAGATGTGATACACACACACACACGCACACACACACTCACACACACACAATGTAATATTATTCAGCCATAAAAAAGAATGAAATCTCATCATTTGTAACAACATTTACAGAGCTGGAGAGTACAATGCTACATGAAATGAGTCAGCCAGAGAAAGACAAATATCATATGAATTCAATCATAAGTGGAATTTAAGAAACAAAACAAATGAACAAAGGAAAAAAGAGAGTGAGAGACAAACCAGAAAACAGACTCTGAACTATGAACACAAACTGATGGCTACCAGAGGGGAGATGTGTGGGGGTGTTGGGTGAAGTAGGTGATAGTGATTAAGAGTACACTTATCATGAAGAGCACTGAGTAATGTACAGAATTGTTGAATCACTATATCATACACCTGAAACTAATATAACAGTGTTATCTATACAGGAATTAAAAGAAAAAAAATAAAAAATCTATATTACAAAGCTATAGTAATTAAAACAGCATTGTATTGTCATAAAAACAGACACATAGATCAATGGAACAGAATAGAGAGCCCATAGATAACCCCACACATATGTGATCAATTAATTTACATCTTAGAAGCAAAGAATATACAGTAAGGAGAGGGTAGTCTCTTCAAAAAATGGTCTTTTAAAGTCTAATAATTAAAATAGCATTGCAGCTACTCCAGGTTTCTTGCTTGGTAAGACGTGGTAAATCTTTTTATTATTATTTTTTTAATCTTTGTATCTAACATCTCTTGTAGACAGTGTACAGTTGGATCTTGGTTTTGTTTTTAATCCAAACTGCTAATCAAATTTTCAATTAGATATTTTAATCCATCACATATCTTGTAATGTTTATATGGTTGAATTTATAGCTGTCATTTTGCTTTTTATATGTGTGATGTCTTTTTGTTTATCTATTTTTCCTTTACTGACATCTTCTGTATACATTATGTACATAATGCTTTATGCAGTTGCTTTTAAATCAGTTAAGAGGGAAAAAATGATATATGAAATTGTGCTATATTTTATAATTACCCACAGAATTCTCTTTACTGGATCTCTGCTTTTTCCTCTCCATTCAAATTACCATCTGGAATCATTTGCATTTGGTCCAAAGAACTTTATTTAGAATTTCTTATAAGGCAGGTATGCTAGTAATGAATTCTCTCAGCTTTTGATTATCTGGATCATACCTTCTCCATTCTTAACAGGTCTCTTAATGTTTGCTAAAAATTGGACATTTTAGATAATAGGTTGTTGTTATTCTGGATACACTTTTCTCCCTCTCACCTGGAGGTTGAGGTCATTGTTATTGTTTATTTGTTTATTTGTTATTGTTCATTTGTTTATTTCTTTAGTTGTTTGGCTTAATTTGTTTTGTGAAATATATTTGTCCTGCAAATTGCCACCTCTGATGTTCATGCTCATATTTTCCCCCCTTTTTAGCTTTAGTCAGGGCTAATTAATTAGGTATTGCCCCAAGGACAGCATAAGTCAGTTTTTGGTTGAAGTTCACACCTATGTCCCTTTGCCGGTTACATATATTTACCTTTGACCTGTAGATGTATGTGTGGCTTGGAGCCTAGCATCACAGTTCAAGGAGATAATACTATTTTCCTAAGTTCAGGCAAGGAATAATAGTGTAGATGTTCCCTCTGTGATCACTTTGGAAAGGGTGCAGCCTTGGGTATGCACACATGCATCTGATGCAATTTTTTTAAAAGATTTGTTTATTAGAGTGAGGGACAGAGAGTGGGGGGAGGGATAGGAGAGGGAAAGAGAGTTTTAAGCAGACTCCATGCTGAACATGGAGCCCAAGGTGGGACTCAGTCTCAAGACCCTGAGATCATGACCTGACCTGAAACCAAGAGTCAGAGGCTTAACTGACTGCACCTCTCAGGCACCCTGGGAATAGATGTAATTTTATTTTTAAACTTGGCTTCCTAAGAATTACTCCAGTTCAGAATAGCTTATTGCACAGCCAATGTAATGTGTGAGAGGTTATACTTCAGCCTCTTGTGCCAGTGAATCTTGTGTTAATTTTAGATGTATCTGTATGTGGTTAGAGAATGTTTTCAAGTCTGCCCAATGTCCTGGCATTGGTTCAGCCTAACACATTGACTGTGATCCTAGCAGGGCTCTTCTTGGCTTTCTCTTCCCGTAGTTCTCTTTGTTAAACTTCTGGTTGCTCTGTTGTTCCCTGTTACTACCAGTATCGTGGAACCACTAGCACCATCTTAGTTGTTATTCTCATTCACTTTTCTGAAATTTTCCAATGAAACTTTAACTTCTGAATGGACACATGCCTGTCTATATAAAGAACCATTTCTAGGCAACCTTGCACATTGATGTGGTAATGTGACTAAGTTTAAACCAAGAAATGAGGAAAGCAATGTCTATAATTGCAGAATTTGTCATTTTCTTCCTTTCTTTCCTTCAACCTTTTGCCGAGTTCTTGAGTTTAATGGTTAGACCTTCATCTTATAACATGAAGAGAAGACTATACTTCAGGACTGGTAAAATAAAAGGCTGCAAACATCCAGGTTCCTCCTGCGAAACTGAAATCACTGAGATGCTTTTATTTTACTGTTCATGTGATAGTTAAGTCAATTTCTTTTTTGTTTGATACACTTTCATTTGACTACTCAGTTTAAATTCTCTCATACCAAATTTTTATTTTTAGCCAATCTGAGTTACTCATTTACTTTTTCTATTAACTTATATATGTAGAAATTTTAATGCATATTCTTATCCAGTAGCACCCCATACATGTGATTTCAAAATTACAACATACGGAGTCAACTCGGGCTCCTAAAGATCTCATTCATATGTCTATTAGCCTCACCAAATTTATTGTATTTATTTGCAAACATATTTGTCAACCCATATTTCCCCCCTTTGCCTCAGTTAACTAACATAGTTCTTAATGTCTTACTCACTTTTGGTTGATTGCTGTAACCAGCACTTAGCTAGGCTTTGAATAAACACTAATGAAGTTTGCTAATTAGTTAATTGGGTTTTACTGAGCTGATATAGGGATTGGTAAAGTACTGAGAATACAAAAAAGAAGTACAAAAAATCAAATTCTAAAGAAAACTAAATCTATTCAGACAAAATAAAATATAAGAGATTAATAGTAATAGAAGATTTGAAACACTGTTATTACAAAGGCTAACGGGTAATTCTGGATGTTCTTATAGAAGAGAGTGAAGAAAATCTTGGAAGAAAGCTTACAACTAGAAAATAGAGCAGAGCAGTATGACATTAAAAAGGAGACAATGTTGTTTTTTAAATGATTGTTATCTAATTGTGATCAGTAGAATTAATACATATTTTTTGTTATGCAATCTCTCCAGCCCCATTTATTACTTTCCCCATTTGAAAAGTAGGAAATAAGATTCAGATAATCTGTCTTCTACCTCTTGCAGGGGGGTATATATTTTGGTTGATTTTATTACCCAAAGTTGAATCTTCAACGAAAAGGAATATAAAGCAGCACTAATCAACACCAGGTAAAAATTGGGTTTTTCTGCTGGCACCAGCACAGAATGTGCAGAATTTACCCATTTATTTAGTCTTCCCACTGTGGCCCCATGTGGCTGTTTATACTCTCAGATAGGGTGCACAATTATTGCTATAGAAAATTCCTGTGAATGCACAAAAATTCTCACATTAAATACATAATCTTTGACAAAGCCTATTTACTCCTCTACAACTCAATTTCATTTTCTTACGACTAGATGATGAATACTCTTCAAGTTCTATAATAAAAGCTAATCTCTCCCTAAGATTAGGAAATAATATTCTCATAGCTAAGAGATAAAATCTCAAGATAGCTCGTCTCTACATTTTATAGCATAAAGATTAATGTTCTTTTCATTGACTTCTCAAACTTTGCCCCATTTTTTAAAATTTAAAATTCATGGAGTTGGTTCAAATTCAACAGCAGTATCATATCATATTTTTTAGTCACATAATTAACCAAACATATTTCTACTCAGAAAAAAATGCTACTCAGTTCTTGTACCAATTTTTCCTTCTAAATCAGTCCAACGATTTATATATTTTCATCCAAGAAACATATGCTCAAAGAACCTAAGATTTTCCTATTTGGCAAATGCATCTTCACAGGTACCAACAAGCTTACTCATGCTGTGTACCTATGACTTAGGAGGAGAGATTCATTAGATAGCTTACCTGCTTTAGTCTAATTTTAACATAATAATTCACTGTAGTAAGAATAAAGTCCAGCATACCGCTTCTTGCCTTTATGCTGTTAGTGGAGTGGAAACAGCAGACCATTCTTTTAGCAGATATAAAATATTTTTTTTTGAAATATGGTTTATTCACTTTAAGATTCCAGAAATGTGTAAGAAATTTTTAAAAAGAGGGTTACCCCCATCATCTATATATGCTCTGTAACACATTTTTTTTTCCAAAACATCAAAAAGTGCAGAGAAGTGTAAAATAAAGGTAAAGTTTTTCATACATCTTATTCCAAATCTCCTTTTTAAATCATTCTTAGTTATTACAATATATTTTATCCTAGAATAAAAGTATCCTATCAGTACACTATCAGATATTTACATCATATATATAATATTCGTATACGCATAAGTGTGTATACAGACAAATATATACACATATATGGATCTATGTGATATATATATATATAAAATTTACACAGAAGAGCGTAAGTAAACAGTTCTGCATTGATTACAAAAATTCTATGAATAGTTATGAAAGGATTGATTTTTATAGATTTTTTTTAAATCTGAGGTTGGTTGGTTTGTTTGTTTTTTAAATGAGGTGGGTTTAGTTTTACCACCAAATTAGTGATGAAGAAATTCAGATAGAGAAAACGTAAGTGACTTTTTGGGGTCAAAAAGCTAGGAAATATTGAAGTCAACATTCAAAACTATCTTATTTTTTAATTTTCTTTTGAAAACTCATTACTTTTATTAATGTCATAGCATCAATCATCATAATCTGTTGCTATATGGGTATAGCTGCTCCTTGAGAAAATTTTTAAATAATGGTACAATGTGAGGGAAGGGTTGGGCTTAGAGCTAGAATTATGTTAGAGATAATGACTCCATCGGGTTTCCAAGTAAAATAACAAGGAGATTAGAAAGTATCTAAAGAAGGCACAGGAAAAATTATGTATCCAAATAATGTTCAGCTGAAATTTGAGTGGTGGTACACTGAGGATAAGACAGGGAGTTTGAGGTACTGAATTGCATTCTAGTGTCAATCTAATGAGCTCTTAATTTTTAATCAATACACAATGCTAGTCTGGTATTTAGGGTCAGCATCTATAAAATCTAAGGGTTGCACTGTGAAATACAAGGATTGTGTGGTGCCAATTTTTTTTTTTGAAGCATAAATTGCTATACAAATAGTCTTCTATGTGGAACTACAAATGATAAAAGATGTAAAAAAAGAAACACAAAACAAAACAAAACTAAAGGGACTTTCATTGGAGAAGAGGAGAGAGAACTATTTGTCTGAAAGACCTATCTGGTTGGTTTCAGGTTCACCAATGAGTTGGTCCTAATGTTTTGTTCATGGACTCCAAGAGCAATGAAGACATAATTTAACAAATAACCTATTTAAAATAATCTTAAACTCAGTAATGTTTCTCTCTGAATTACATGATTTCATGAGCCCCATAATGAGCTAGTTATATCCAAATATTGGCTGCTGATACCACTATGTATACATGCTGATACCCATAATGAGCTAGTTATATCCAAATATTGGCTGCTGATACCTCTATGAAGGGACCCTATTTACAGGGGACTAAGTTTTTAGGCGGTTATTTTAGTCAACATCTAAATTAGCCAGATAATTGAAATATTTACTAAACACATATTTTAAAATACCATTGTAAGCTTGGTTTTGAAGGAATGTTTGATTTCTGTGCTTCAGGGAATTCCTATGCATTAGCAACAAAAAAATATAAGGCAACTGAAGGACAACTGATAGCAGATATGACGGATATTGCCTTCTAAAATTCAATTGCTTTTGAAATGTATCATTTTATTATATTTTAATCACTTATCATATTTATATGTCATGGCTTTATTAAACAACTATTAGATGTTTTAATATAAATATTAATATATACAATAAATAAGCTTAATTCTCTTACATTAGAAACAAATATTTTTAAGTAAATGTAATTTTTTGTGGAGATTCAAAATCTTCCACATATCAGAAAGAATTTGTGTGTTCAATGTATATATTATGATAGGACCATTTGTAGATAACATGTATATTAATTTGGGAAAATTATAACTCTGAATAAAGGAAATAAAGTAATGGTGCATTTGCACAGCAACTGTGAAATAATCAGGCAGAGATTAAGGTGCACTGTAATGGCCTGAGTTATGCCCCACAAAATTCATGTGAGAATTCTGTTCTAACATAATACTTAGGTCCTTATCATACTTAACAGTACTTTCCAATGTGACCTTCTTCAATGATATGGTCTTCAAAGAGGTAATCAAGTTATAATGAGGTCATTAGAACAGGCTCCAATCCAATATGACTGGTATCCTTTTGAAAGGAGGAAATTTGGACAAAGAGACACACATAGAGAAGAGATGATATGAAGAGACACCGGTAAAAGATGGCCGTCTACAAGGCAAGAAAGGCCTGCCACATCCTCCAACACAGCCCTCAGAAGGAACCACCTCTGCCTACACCTTAGTCTTAGACCTATAGGCTCCAGAGCTGTGAGATAATAAATTTGTGTAGCTTAAGGCATTGTTTGTGTTTTTTGTCCTTGCAAACGAATATATGCAGGTAATAACTCTAGAAAATAATACTTTAAATACCTATCACCTTCTTAGCTCTTCTTAGTTCTATCTTTTTAATTGAAAATAAATTTTCATTAATTTGGATCTCCTTAAACCAACAATTCTGGTATTTATAAAGCAGTGAAAAGAAAACATGTTGCAAAGAAAATTAGTACTATAAAAAAAGTAAACACAAAGCAAACCTGAAATGGAAACCTAAGCATTTTTCTTAATATTATTTAATCGTTTGACCCATATTAAAATTATAAATACTTTGAATGATGAGCTTGTATTTTTTTAAAAGATTTTATTTATTTGAGAGGGAGAGAGAGAGCGCACAAGCAGGGGAGCAGCAGGCAGAGGGAGAGCAAGAAGCAGGCTCCTCGCGGAGCAGGGAGCCTGATGCAGGGCTCGATCCCAAGATCCCGGGATCAGAACCTGAGCCCAAGGCAGCCACTTAACCAGCTGAGCCACCCAGGCACCTGAGGAGTTTGTATTATTAAAAAAAAAAAAAAAATGAATGCTTGTTGCAACCTTTGAAATATCTGATACATTGTTTTTATGTTTGTTTGGTGCATAAACTCCAAACTCCAGCCAAAATTTGAAATATGTAGATTTCTAAAACTCCTCGTCTTGCTAGCTCTTTAATTATCTAGACTCTGGACTTTCATGCATCTCGTTAGAATAAAATGTTTGGGATGGAATGAAGTGTTGAAAAGTGACAGATGCCGGCCTTGGAATTTTAGGCCTGGAATATTGGAGAGGTCACTACTGGGAATATAAGGTTGTTCAGGCCTTTATGACATACAGACTATTGCATGCAATTTCTGTCTTCAAAGTATAGCTTCCTGAATTTCATTTATCCCCATAGAATCCATTGCATGTGCTCTTAGTCACACATAATATTTCCATATCATGAGATAATATTTTCTGGATAAATTCTGCCTAGTTTAAAAATTGTAGCCATTTGTAGACCACATAATGATGACCTCTAGCTCAAAGTCAGAGTGCAATATCCTTTCTACTTTGTTACTTCCTGCAAAGTTTATCTAGATTTCCAGAGGGGGAGTCTATAACGCACATATGAAGACTAGATTGGAAAGACTTTGCACTTCAGCAGAAGAGGAATTGATACCTTGGCTGGATTATGTGTATGCCCATGAATAGATGTGAGACCACAGATGGCATATCTTATATAGAAATAGACATACAGAACATCGTATATCCAAAGGTAATATTATGCATCCATATGTGAAAACAAATATATAACTCAAATACTTTAAAAAATATCATAATTGTAAGCAAAGCAAAATAGTGACATTAACGAATTAGGAAATTGAGGGTCCTATTTTCAGATACTGAATAAACTACAAGCACATTTCTTATATAACTTTCAAATTTGATTTTTTAATTAACAAATCTGGATTTAAATTTTCATTTCATAAGATCTAAAAATCCATCTGCAAAGATGTTAGAAGTTTTCTGTAGTAAAAATTAAATATGTAAAGTCATCTATGAGTAGACTCTGAGATGCATGTGCAAATTATGTGTGCTTTTTTCTGATATGGGTTGCCATTAGTATGCTTTTTTTTTAGTTCTTTTGTATTCTCTGAACAAATAGCAAGAATGGAATGTATTTTGAAAATCACAGCGGAAAGAAGATATAAATATGTTCAGTTTTTAGTATAAGAAGATGTTAAGAAATATGATGTTTAGATACCAGTATTTATTATTAAATCTCAAATAGTTGCATGACTACATAATTTTCTTTTTTCACAGTAGTAGAAATACATAAAAACAGATTTTGCCTGTATGAAGTCACTGTTATTGCTCATTATTGCTGCTTATGTACACTTTTTCAAGATATATCTATGATATATCTTGAAAATTTTCTTATAAATATCTTAAATTAGGTTAAAAATGAGATTCACTTTATGCTTTATTTTTTATAATGATTGTAAATGGAACAGATGGCAGTTTATTTATACTGCATTATGCCAGAAACAGCACTTAGACTTATTTAATTTGTAGTTCAATATTCATATTTAAGATAGGAAAAGGTAAATCATTGACATGTATTGTATACTTTTGTCTTTAAGATAACACAATTGTTATAAATCTGGTATTTGAAATATAAACATGATATAATATTAGAAAGTCACATATATGCAAATATATAAAACAGGTCTAAGACATTTTATATGTAAATATCACTTATGGCCCAACATTTTAGGAGGAAAAAAAGCAAGAACCCTTAAGAGATCAGGTTTTGCCAACTAAACCTATGTAAATGTTAAATATTTAGAGAATGAGTCCTATGAGCAAATCACTTTGTTTCAGGTTGCAATTCAAATCAACAAATGAAAGCTAAATATTCCTTAATAGGGTGCTCTTTTGTGCAAACGAATCAATCCACAAACTATTATTCATGTTATTTATGTACAGAGATGACATTTTCTCAGAGATTGACAAAGGTAAATTTCAAATAAGGTAGCTGATGACTTGACAAATAATAATTTGATAATCTATGTTACTTGAAGAGAATCCAAGTAGGCAAAAATGTAGCTTAAGTGTTGGTATGGTTGATATTAATATAATATACAATAGTGAGCAAAAAAGATTAGTGGGTGTCCTACCACATACTCTCCACTATGGTCCCTTGTGTTGTTCCAAAGTAGATACATCTCTAAAATTAGGTATAGCATCAGATCTTTCTTTCAGTGGCTGAGGGATAGGAAATTCTGTTTGGATTACCTTAAATATATAGTCACATTCAACTACTTTTTATTACATCTTTTGCCACCATTCTTATATGAGCCTCCAAATTATTTCACCCAGATTACTGTAAAACCCTCTTTGTGTTTTCTGCCTCTAAAACTGCTCATTTAAAGTTTATTCTCAGCAAAGAAACCAGAGTAATTTTTTTTTGTTTTTAATAGCTGATAGACCATACCATTTCCCCTCAAAATCCTGCAAGGGCTTCTCTGTCCATGGTGTCATATAAGAGAATACCTCACTCCCTTACCCCAGTTTTCTATGACTTCTTCTCTTACTTCAATTACCCTCATAGATTCTATCCCAGGAACACTTATTATGTTATGGTTCCTTGCATACAAATCTAACATTTCCATCTTGCATAGTTTTCACTGGGTGTTCCCTCTTCTTATTAAACTCTTCTCCAAGATGTGAACAGAGCTAGGGTCTTATTTTTTCAAGTCTTTGCTCAAATGTCACCTTCTCAATGGGGGCTACCCTTATGGTCTATTAAAAAACATTATTTCTTTTCTTGGTTCTCCAAGCTTTCTTATCTTCCTCTATTCTGTTCATTTTTATGCAGAACATTTATCACCCCACATAGCAGGTAACTTATTTTTTTTCTTTTTGTTTATTTTCTCTATACTGCTGATAAAATGTAACTCTACAAGAGTAAAACTCAGTTTTATTCTTTGGTATTTCCGATACATAATAAGTACCCAATAAATATCTGTTGGATGGATGGATGAGAAAGAAGGAAAGTGTGTATTTGGAAACTATAATTGACTATAAGAGGCAGCCTCCCTTCTTGCTTTAGTGTATTGGTGAGTAGATGCTAAGGAATTGATTCCAAGATTGTTGTTTATTGCAGCAGTCACATTTTGTTCTTGCCAGTAAAGAATGATATAATATTTGAAAATGTATAAAGAGTTAAATAAAAATAAAACCATATAATGATGTAATATGACCAAGTTTCAAAAACATGAAATTTAATCCAGAGTATTCTAAAATGATAAACTAAGATGAAAAAATGAGAAGATGGAAAGAAATCAAGAACTGAACTGTCTAGCTCTTTCTTTCCAACAGGACACATTTTATATCACATTTACAAATCTCAAAGTGATTATATATATATATAATAATATATATATATATTCCTCAATGGGGCATTTGCACTTTCTGTTAATATATGTCCAATATATGAAACATAAAGACCAATGGTAAACTTAAATTTAGTGACCCAAGGATTATTTAAAAGTATAATAAAACTGTTTAGTGACTAATATTTGAAATTTTGTATGTATAAATGATATCAGTTTCTTATTTAAGAATCTAGGTAGAAGCAATTACCATTAATTAACTCAAGTCTTAAAGATAACCAAGGACATATTAATTATAATATGAGTCAACAACATATGTTCAGATAAATTGTAGCATTTTAATATTTCATGATATTTAGAAACCTTTTAAAATTCTGTTCACTAATAAAATCTTATGTAATTAAATCCAAAATGTGTTTTGTAACTTTGGATAATTTGTGGAAATAAGGATTGCTTACTTGATCTTTGAAAGCAATGTATAGAATGTAAAAGTTTAAACTTGAGAAATAAAATCAATGTTTTACATAATGAAAACATTGTGGTCATATTATATTTACACAGTCATCATATTAGAAAGAGGACAAAAAGCTTTTTTTAATTAAAAAATGTTTATTTTTGCCATTCTAACTGGCATAAGGTGGTATCTCAATGTGGTTTTGATTTGAATTTCCCTGATGGCTAATGATTTTGAACATTTTTTCATGTGTCTGTTAGCCATTTGTATGTCTTCATTGGAAAAGTGTCTGTTCATATCTTCCACCCATTTTTTGATTTATTTGTTTCTTGTGTATTGAGTTTGAGAAGTTCTTTGCAAATCTCGGATACCAGTCTTTTATCTGTAGTGTCATTTGCAAATATCTTCTCCCATTCCGTGGGGTGCCTCTTAGTTTTTTTGACTGTTTCCTTGGGTGTGAAGAAGGTTTTTATCTTGATGAAGTCCCACAAGTTCAATTTTTCTTTTGTTTCTCTTGCCTTTGGAGATGTGTCATGAAAAAAGTTGCCGAGGCCGATGTCAAAGAGGTTGCTGCCTATGTTCTCCTCTAGGATTTTGATGGATTCCTGTCTCACACCGAGGTCTTTCATCCGTTTGAAGTTTATCTTTGTGTATGGTGTGAGAGAGTGGTCAAGTTTCATTCTTTTGCATGTAGCTGTCCAATTTTCCCAGCACCATTTATTGAAGAGACTGTCTTTCTTCCACTGGATGTTTTTTCCTGCTTTGTCAAAGATTAGTTGCCCAAAGAGCCAAGGGTCCATTTCTGGGTTCTCTATTCTGTTCCATTGGTCTATGTGTCTGTTTTTGTGCCAGTACCATGCTGTCTTTGTGATCACAGCTTTATAGTATAGCTTGAAATCTGGCAACGTGATGCCCCCAGCTTTATTTTTCCTTTTCAGCAATTCCTTGGAGATTCGGGGCCTTTTCTGGTTCCACACAAATTTAAGGGCTGTTTGTTCCAGTTCTTTGAAAAATGTCATTGGTATTTTGATCGGGATGGCATTGAAAGTGTAGATTGCTCTGGGTAGCATAGACATTTTAACTATGTTAATTCTTCCGATCCATGAGCATGGAATATTTTACCATCTTTTTATGTCTTCTTCAATGTCTTTCAAGAGTGATTTGTAGTTTCTAGAATATAGATCCTTTACGTCTCTGGTTAAGTTAATTCCGAGATAACATATGATTTTTGGTGTTATTGTAAGTGGAATGGATTCCCTAATTTCTCTTTCTTCAGTCTCATTGTTCGTGTATAGAAATGCAACTGATTTCTGAGCATTGATTTTGTATCCCGCCACATTACTGAATTGCTCTATAACTTCTAGTAGTTTGGGGGTGGATTCTTTTGGGTTTTCCATATAGAGTATCATGTCATCTGTGAAGAGAGACAGTTTGACTTCTTCTTTGCCAATTTGGATACATTTTATCCCTTTTTGTTGTTTGATTGCTGTTGCAAGGACTTCTAGTACTATGTTGAATAATAATGGCGAGAGTGGGCATCCTTGTCGTGTTCCTGATCTTAAGGGAAAGGCTTCCAGCTTTTCCCCATTGAGAATGATATTTGCTGTAGGCTTTTCACAGATGGTTTTTATGAGATTGAGGAATGTACCCTCTATCCCTACACTCTGAAGTGTTTTAATCAGGAAAGGATGCTGTATTTTGTCAAATACTTTTTCTGCATCAGTTGAGGATCATATGGTTCTTGACTATTTTCTTGTTGATATGATCTATCACACCGATTGATTTGCAAATGTTGAACCACCCTTGCATCCCAGGGATGAATCCCACTTGGTCATGATGGATAATCTTTTTAATGTACTGTTGGATCCTATTAGCTAGGACCTTGTTGAGAATTTTGGGGTCCTTATTCATTAGGGATATCAGTCTGTAATTCTCCTTTTTGATGGGGTCTTTGCCTGGTTTGGGGATCAAGGTAATACTGGCCTCATAAAATGAGTTTGGTAGTTTTCCTTCTGTTTCTGTTTTTTTGAAACAGCTTCAGGAGAATAGGTTAGAATGGCAAAAATTGACAAGGCAGGAAGCAACAAATGTTAGAGAGGATGTGGAGAAAGGGGATCCCTCCTACATTGTTGATGGGAATGCAAGTTGGTACAGCCACTTTGGAAAACAGTGTGGAGGTCCCTTAAAAAGTTAAAAATTGAGCCCCTATGATCCAGCAATTGCACTACTGGGTATTTACCCCAAAGATACAGACATAGTGAAGAGAAGGGCCATATGCACCCATGTTCATAGCAGCATTGTCCACGATAGCTAAATCGTGGAAGGAGCCAAGATGCCCTTCAACAGATGACTGGATCAAGGAGATGCGGTCCATATATACAATGGAATATTACTCACCCATCAAGAAGAACGATTTCTCAACATTTGCTGCAACATGGTCGGGACTGGAGGAGATAATGCTAAGTGAAATAAGTCAAGCAGAGAAAGACAATTATCACATGGTTTCATTCATTTATGGAACCTAAGAAGTAGGAAGATCAGTAGGAGAAGAAAAAAGGAAAAAGAAAGGGGGTTTAAACAGAAGGGGGAATGAACCACGAAAGACAATGGACTCTGGGAAACAAACTGAGGGCTTCAGAGGGGAGGGGGGTGGGGAAATGGGTTAGGCATGGTGCACTGAGTGTTATATGCAAGTAATGAATCATGGAACTTTACATCAAAAACTAGGGATGTACTGTATGGAGACTAACATAATATAATAAAAAATATTATTATTAAAAAATGTTTAGACTTTAGTTTGTCCAAAGTATCATCTATTAAATAAGAATATGTCAAGAACTCTTTTCTAGCACAATATATAATCTTTGTATTGGTTTTAAATGTAGAAAGATTCTTTAACTAATGTATGATAGCCCTTCTTCTTATTTTGCAATCTGGTAACAAGATCATTTATTCTTGATTTCTGACCTAGTAGTAAAATCATTATTCAGATACATGGGTGAACTTTTTCATTTGAGTAACAATCCGGGCAAGAATTTTTAAGACAGGCTGTTTAATGCAAAATATTTTTATTTTGTTTTCTGTCCCTTGAAAATTACTGAGTCTATTTGGTTAGATGGTTCTAAAATAGATGGTGAAAGAAAAAAAATTTAACTGTTCTATGTTTAATTTTATTCGGAATAAGGATAAGTAACAGTGAGGATGAAAAAAGAAGAAAAGAAAAAGAACTGGCCACAATAGATACAAACTGACCACTATAAAAGTGTGTTATCTTCCCTATAAGAAGTGGAGGGGCACCTGGGTGGCTCAGTCAGTTAACCATCTGACTCTTGATTTAGGCTCAGGTCATGACCCCAGAGTCCTGAGATCAAGCCCCGCATCTGGTTCCATACTTAGCGGAGTCTGCTTCTCTTCCTCTCTCTCTGCCCCTCCCTACACACTGTCTCTCTATCTCTCAAATAGAAAATAAATCTTAAAAAAAAAAAAAAAGTGGAGTAAACCAGGATGTAGGAAAACCCATTGTGACAAACAGAAGTCAGAGGCACTGCAACATGTATCAAAAAATTATATTTTACGCCCTTGATAGTTCTGTCAAGCCTACATAGTTAAAAATCTTCTATCCCAGTTGTATGGAAACAAAGGAGAATGATGTCCCTATGTTAAACAAAATAATCTGTCCTTGATTTAGAAAGGACACAGGTTTTCCACATAAGGGTGCTGATTTATTTACTTTTCCCCTTTCTTTATTCTGAGGTTTATAGTCTTTTAAGGAGGCAATTTATAAGTCTACCTGTATTGGGAGCCTGAGTATACAGTAAAAAATGCAGGTCCTTGGATGTTTGAGATTGTTTCCTTTTTGCTGTAAGATAGATTTCAAGTGAAAAATCTTATTCATTTGTTTACATGTAAATTGCCTTAATGCTGACAATTCCAAAATGTTCTTGTTTAAGAATATCAGTTAGAAAGATAAATATATACTCTGAAGACATGAAAGATATACCTAATTGACCCAGAGGGAATGCAGACTTAGAAAAGGTCCCATGAGAACAGCAATAGTCGGGAAGAATGGTGTTTGTGCAACCATGTGTAAAAGGAACCTGACTAAACTAACTGCCACTGACTATGATTCCCCCAAATCCACAGCTTTGGGTGGAGGAAACTGTCAAACGCAGTTCTTAGAGACAAAACATTAGTGTAGAAAGAAGGGCTTACTAGGAATTGAAAAGTATCTTAAATAAAATTTGTTCTACTTTTGTCCCAAGTATGTTGCTCTGAGGTACCTTGAATCCATCAACCCCTGAGAAAAACAAAAAGATGGAATCACAGAGCTTGTGCTCCTTCCCTCTGCAATATGAGAATTTATGGTACTGAATACATAGGCAGCAAAAGAGCAAATAATAGACAATAGTCTGTGATAGAAGGCTAGAAGCCACATTTTATCAAGGAATAATACAAACATAAGAACTCAAAGTCCTAAGAGTTAAATAAAAACCTAGAACTGATGGACTCTAAGGAATATTCAGATCTCAGATCCAGTGAAAACTTTCCCTTTTCACAGTCAGCTATATAAGTTCTGGGGCTCAGTGCAAAATAAAAATGGATGGACCCTTGGTTAGCTAAAGTGCCTACTTACTTGTTACTTAACGGTATTCTAATTAAATAAAAATAAAAATTTAAATTATTAGCATGAAGATTACCTTTCATCTTTACATTGTACAAAGTCAGTTTTAGAAGCTAATATAACAGCATACATCTTGCATAAAGAATCATCACACAAATCACACATTTCACACTCAGAGCTGGTAGATACATATGTTCTTACCACAGTAGTGGAGATGTAACATATATTCAATTGTATGTTGTTTATGTCACTTCTTGATATTTGCACATTCTACCACTACTCTCTACTTTTGGCTTACTCATGACTAAGGGAGACTGAAAGGGAAAGAACTATGGGTTGCCCTATCCTTCCTTTCTATGTCATCACTTTTGGCAAAAACAGCTGCCTAATACATAGAAGTGACATGATAAAGAAAGGATATGATAGAGTTTCTTAGTCATTCATGTTTCTTAGAATGCCATTACCTCCTTTCTGTGTTCAAAGAAAGTTCTGGTTCAAGAGGAAAATGTGGTCCCTCTGAATTATCAATACCTTCATTTAGTCTTAGAGTTAACTCATGAGAAAGGCAGTTTTTCTAATTCTAGGTCTCTGACTTTCCTTCTCTTAAAGCATTCTTTTTAGAAAATGTGTACTCTCCCCCTTTGAGATGTAAATCTTTTTAAAAGCTTATTGCCCACTTGTTTATTTTTACTTGTGCTGTTTGTGATTTGGGTGTCAGTCATATCTAAGAAATCATTGTCAAGACCAATATCAAGAAGCTTTCCCTTTACTTTTCTTCTAGAAGTTTTACAGATTCAGATCTTATACTTAAATCTTTAATCCATTTTGAGTTTATTTTCTGTGTAGTGTAAGATGGAGTCCAATTTCATTCCTTTGTTTGTGGATATCCAGTTTTCCCAACATCATTTGTTGAAGAGCCTGTCCTTTCCCCATTGTCTGTTTTTGGCACCCTTGTGAAAAATGAGTACATATGGGTTTATTTCTGGGCTCTCTATTCTGTTCCATAGGTCTATATGTTTGTCCTTGTGTCATTACCATTCTGTTTTAATTTTTTGTAGCTTTATAGTATAATTCGAAATCAGAAAGTGTGATACTTCTGGCTTTGTTCTTCTTTTTCAAGATGACTTTGGTAATTATCAGTCTTTTATGGTTCCACATTAATTTTAAGATTGTTTTTTTCTATTTCTGTAAAACATACCACTGGGCTTTGATAGGGATATCATTGAATTGGTAGATTGTTTTCTTAGTATGGACATTTTGACAATATTGTGTTCCAAACCATGGACACATGATGCCTCTTTATTTATTTGTGTCTGCTTTAATTCCTTCCCCAATGTTTTATAGTTTTAGTGTACAGATCTTTCACTTCCTTAGTGAAGGTTATTCCTAATTATTTTTTATGCTATTGTAATTTCCTTTTGGGATCGTTTGTTATCAGTGTATAAAAGCACAACTTTTTGTGTCTCTTGATTTTTTATCTTGTAACTTTATTGATTTTATTAGTTCTAAGTATTTTTTGTGGATACTTTTTTATTTTCTATATGTAAGATCATAACATTTGCAAACAAAGATAATGTTACCTCTTCCTTTCTGATTTGGATGCATTTTATTTCTGTTCCTTGCAAAATTGCCATGACTAGAACTTCCAGTACTAAGTTTAAAGAAGTGATGAGAGTGGGAATACTCACCTTATTCCTGATCTTAGGAAAAAGCTTTTAACCTTTACCATTGAGTATGATGTTAGTTGTATGCTTTTCATATAAGGCTTTTATTATGTTGAGGTAAGTACTTTCTCCACCGAGATTGTTGAGAGATTTTTATTATGAAAGAGTGTTGAGTTTTGTCGAATGCTTTTTCCCCTGCATCTATTAAAATAATTGTAGTTCTTATCTTTCATTGTATTTGTGCAGTGTATCACATTAATTGATTTGCATATGTTGAACCATACTTGCATCCCAGAGATAAATCCCAGTTGGTCATGGTATATGACCCTTTAATTGTGCAGTTGAATTCAGTTTCTTTATATTTTGTTGATTTTTGTTTCTGTGTTCATCAGGGCTATTGACCTGGAATTTTGTTTTTGTATGTTTTGTTTTGTTTGCTAGTGTTCTTTTCTGGCTTCGATATCAGGGAAATGCTGCTTTATAAAATGTGTTTGGAAGTTTTACCTCTTCTTCAATTTTCAGGAAGAGTTTAAGAAGGATTGGTGCTAATGCTTTTTTAAATGCTCAGTGGACTTCACCAGTGAAGCCATATGGTCCTGAGATTTTCTTTTTTTCTTTTCCTTTCTTTTCCTTTTTTTTTTTTTAAGATTTATTGATTTATTTGAGAGACAGTGTATGTGCACTCGGGGCGGGGCACAAGGAGAGGGAGAGAGAGTCTTAAGCCGACTTGGCACTGAGCACAGAGCCCGATGAAGGACGTGATCCCAGGACCCTGAGATCATGACCTGAGCCTGACCCAAGAATTGGATGCTTAACTGACTGAGACCCTGAGGTATCCCTGAGCTTTTCTTTCTTTGTGTGTTCTTCATTTGTTTGTTGTTTTGTCTTGTTTTTAACTACTGATTTAATCTTCTCCTTCATTATTGTTATCTGCTCAAATCTTTCAATTTCTTTGTAATTCAGTCTTGATAGAGTGTATGTTTCTATGAATTTACCCATTTGTTCTAGGTTTTTCAATTTGTTGGTGTTTATCTCTTCATAATAGTCTCTTATGATCTTTTTAAATTCTTGGTACATCAGCTGACTAAAAAGTTTCTGCACAGCAAAGAAACACAGTATAATGGAAAAGCATCCTACAGAATGGGAGAAAATATTTGCAAACTGTGTATCTGATAAGGGGTTAACATCCAAAATGTATAAGGAATATCTATAACTCACTAGTAAAAACAAACCAAAAAACCCCCCAAAAACCAAACCAAACCAAACCAAACCAAACAAAAACAAATAACCTGATTAAAAAATGGACAAAAGGCTTGAATAGACATTTCTCCAAAGAAGACATACTATTGGCTAATAGATATATGAAAAGATTCTATTCAATGTAAATTGAAACCACAATGAGATATCACCTCACATCAGTTATGATGTTAATTATTAAACAAACAAAAGATAGCAAGTATTGGTGAAGGTGTGGAGAAATCCCTGTGCATTGTTGGTGCAGACGTAAAACTGTGCACAAGCCATTATGGAACACAGAATGGCAGTGCCTCAACAAATTAAAAATAGAAATACTATATGATCCACAAATCCCACTTTAGTGTTTATCCGAAAGAATTGAAATAAAAATCTCAAAGATCAATCTTCACTCTCATGTTTATTGCAGCATTAGTCACTTAGCCAAGTTATGGAAAGAATACAAATGTCCCCTGGCAGATGAATGAAGAAAGAAAATGTGCTGTATACATACAATGAAATATAAGTATAGATAGAATTCCAGGAGAATAAGTGAAGCCAATCCTGGAAATTGTAGGTAACAAAAATATCAACCAAGAATTATTAACTATACCATGAGCTATAATAAGTACTGGAATTATCATGGTGGTTCTGATCTGTTAACTCTTTATAAATAGCTCCTTGGTATTCAATCATTTTCATACTTTTGCATCTGCCTAATAAAGTTTAATGTACTGACAAAGAAAACACGTAAATTTCAAGATATAGCTCAAGAATTTTACATGTCTGTCATCTAAATTATTCACATAATTTAGGCATGAGAAAATTTATTCTGGTGATACTGAGATCAGATACTGATCAGATGAGAAAAGCTAGCTTCATGAAGAAAAATATAGCTTCACTGTGGATGTGGGTTTGTAGTAGAGAAAACATACCTAATCATTGACTAAGAAATATACACTAAAGCATTTGATGATTGATTACTATGGGTGGAAATGAAGATTCTAAAATGGCTTAAAATTTTCTGACTTGAATAGTTGGCTGAAAGGGAATTCCACTGATCAAAACAGACAACACAGAAAGAAAGCAGATCTGAGTTTGGGAAAAAGAAGAAAAATGACTTTAAGATACGGACAATAAAATGATTGATACATTAATTCATTCACACAGAAACTGTAAATTTAATGATTACCACGATTCACATGCTCTTTTGAGATCTGGGGACATGGTAGGAAACAAAGCAGATATAGTCCCTCCTTTTATGGAACTTAAAATGTAGTGGTAGAAAGAAATTACACACCCCTAAATGAAATATATAAGATAATGTTTGATGTTAATTGTCCAGGAAAAGTTAAGGACAGAGAGTTGTTAAAAAGTGGGGGGATATGGGTGTATTCAATAGTACAAATGCATCAGATTGATCAATTAAACATCATTCTTGTGAAAATATGAATACATTCAGTATCAGGAAGTCACTAATCAACTCAGAGAAAAAAAGATTATGGTTAAAGATTAAAGAGAAGATCTAGTGATTCCAGTCCGGATTGTGCTAAGAAGAAATTCTTCCATTAACTCGAAAGAAAAGTCAACATAGTATAATATTTAAGAGCAGTGAAGACCATACCTTGGTGGAGCTTCCAGGAAAACTAGAAATCAACAAAGACTACAGAAATAAAAACAAATACAAGTTATTTAGAGATTTCTATGGCCAAAGAATCAGCCGCCATCCCCCATGTTTGTTAGAGATTTAAGACAGTCAGGGTGTGGGGATGCCTTACATAGAAAGAAAAAAAGGAATGCAACAGATATGCTCTGATTGGAATTTTTGTCAGGTGTGGAAAATAAAGCCCACTCAAATGAGATCAAAGAGAGTCTGTCTGTTCAGAACTTGCTATAACAAGGAGTCGGATACCATCACTTTCTCCTGTCAGAGACTCAAAGTCAGTCAGGAGAGTGGGGAAAAAAAGCTTCACAGTGAAAAGAAAGCAAAGGCTTTCACGTGTGCTCTCGTTGGAGACTGTTGGCATAAGGAAGCCGGACATGGGCTAATTACATGTGGGCACTTTATGCGGTTTGGGGAGCCATGTGGCTTTCTCTTCATCCAGAGTTAGCAGTAGGATAATAAATAAATAAATAAATAAATAAATAAATAAATAAATAAATAAATAAATAAATAAATAAATAAAAGTTAGCAGTCACTAACCAAGTCTTGACTCTTCAGGGCCGATAGCTGCAAAGGCTGAGGTTTGGCTTCCTGGGCTTATTTCAGCAGTGGTTGTGGATTAGAGTTCTGTTGTCATCTATGGTCTAGCCGTTCATCATTTATACATTCAGTCTCTTCCCTTGTGCTGTGCTACACTGCCCAAATCCCCCCTTGCAAAACGGAGAGTTCTATACCTTCAGCTTTTGGACTTGTCTGCTACCAGGCTCAGATCCATGTCTCCTTCCTTATGAGCAGCCTACATCCAATTACTGGTTGCCGTGCAGTTTTAAGACCCAAATCACACAATCCAATTCAGGACCGAAGGGGATATCATGTTCCAGAGCATCCCATGTGATTTGAGAAGGTCAAGTTGTGACCGAATTGCAGCTCCACTTCTCTCTGCCTAGTCCTGCTTTTTCACTTCCTTCATTTGTTGATCACAAGACCACTCCTGGTACATTTCCTTCAAGCTTATGTGTTCCCCAGGAACCTGACCCCCGACTAATGTTTATATTTGTGAAGGATGATAGTTCCATACTTCTCAGCTAGAGATATAGGGTCTCTGACTACACTTGTGCAAAAACTTGCAATCACCATTGTTTTTATGGGGTTATTTTTAAATGTGAGGTTTTATAATTTTAATTAAAATTGCTTAATACATAATAATATATCTATGTATTTATATAGGTGTTTCTCAATCTAGGGGAAATAAATGCCTTTGTGGGTTGGCAGTTTATATACTGTCTTAAGCAGGTGTTTCAATTTCCCTTCCCTATTAGATTCTAATATTTCATAACACTTTTTGTCATTTATTCCTTTTATTCTCTCCTTTATAATGCTCTTTTCTTAATATACGATACTCTTTTTTTTGAAACTCTAATACCCAAACTTTGTTGGTTTCTTAGTGTTTATCTCATATCATATTTCAGTTGTGATGTAGATATCTGCTCACATTTTTTTCTTTTAATGAAGTACAAAGTACTTGGTTGTGCTACACTGAGAACTCTGCTCTGCTCTCTGCTAGTCTAATCATCTGTTTATTTTCTTATTCTGACCAATAGATTCTATGCACTGAAAGCAATAAGTAATAAAAATTTGTTAAATTATTAAAATGTCTATATAGGCATAAAATCTGTTTGTAAATGCTTTTCTAAAATGTTCACAAATATGATATATACATATCTACACTGTCAATCAACAAGAATGGGATATGAAGACCCAAGGAAATTTTTAATTTCTTCAAGTCATAGAGCTTATTGGAGACAATCAGAATTGGGAGTGATATTAAAATCTATAAATAATTACTAGGGAATGCCTGATCAGTTCATTCATTTTTTCTCATATGAATCATTTGATTATCTTGAAATAAACAAGATAATTGAAAGAAATAAGATAAGATTGCTTAAAATGGACTTGATTCCTCATATTTTATCCAATAGTGTTTCCTGCCATTTACAGGCACAACATACCTTTTGCCAAATACTTCACATGCAATATATTACCTATATCAACTACCTTGAATGTCAGGCAAATACTAATGTGTACTTTGGAAGTGCAGTAATGGGGAAACAGAAGTTCACCTAGTTATTGTGCAGAATACTTGGTGATTAAAACAGGTCTCTCTAGTGGCAAGAACTTTGCTTTTTATCATTTCCGTCATATGCTTCTTAATATATTGTTGGGTATTTTCACATGTGAGTTGTATTTTTGTCCTACTACTCTTGTACTTTTTAAATAAAAATCTGAAAATGAGTAACATCGTAAAGATGCATTATTTTTGACTATACTGGAGAGTGTTTCTCTAAGATTCTCACAATCATTTCTCATGCACTTCACTGATGCCAAGCAATGAATTTCACTTGAATTCTCTTGAATTGGTTTCAAACTGTAGTAGCTTTTAATTAATCTCTTCTTTGCTAGTTTTTCTCTACTTTACAATCCCCATTAACTTTAAATAACGTGTCCCAGGCCATCAACTTTTATGCTTTTGTTTTGTTTAAGAGTTTGAATAAATTTAATTACTGAATGCTTTCCCAGGGTTCTACAGCTTTGGTAGATACTTATTTTCCTTCTTCTTCTTCTTTTTTTTTTTTTTTTTTTTGGTCTTCACAGATCATATTGAAGACGGCAATTTCTAGGCTATTAGCCATATTCTTATGTTCCTCTCCACAGGATGTGCAAAAAACAGACGTCAGTCTTCTCGGCTCATAGAAATGGTATACACATGAAAATATTAACATAGCAAGTATTCACAACAACAGATACAATTTTATTCATTTTGCTTATTTATCTATTTTTAAAGTGTTTTACTTATTTGAGAAAGAGAGAGCATGCATGAACTGGGGAGGGGCGGAACCTCAAGACTCCACCATGAACATGGAGCCTGACAAGGGCTCAATTCCACGACCCTGAGATCATGACCTGAGCCGAAATTAAAAGTCTGGAGCTCAACCGACTAAGCCACTCAGACACCCTGTCGTTTTGCTTATTTATAAGCTTATTTATATGCTTCTGTTCTGTCAATCTTCAGATTCTTCATGAATAATGAAAGCTTCGTTATTTTTCTTTAGTATGCAAATATATAACTATTTTTCAATATTTTCTTAAATATATAAAAAATAAAACAAGGGAGAGAGGAAAGGACACAAAGGGATCAATATGTGACTATTCACCGCAGTAGTTCACAATTATTTGCGAAGTCCAAATTGGAACTGGATTTACCACATTTCAAAAGCAGCTGCTACAAGAACAGCTCTTTAATTTTCGCACTCTCATGAGAGTCTGCCCACCAGAAAATTCATGCCTTTGAAATAGAAATTAAACGTGGGTGAAAGAAAAGTTCACCAGCATTTGGAGCATCTAGAAAGAAAGCCAACATCTGCTCTTGTTTGGCCAAGGAAAAAGGAGAAAAAAAGGGAGCCCGCTTTGCATTGCCACTGTCCCATGTCAGGGCACACAGTTGTGAAGACAGAGAGTGGACTTCCTTTAATCTCCTCTTGTGTCCTTTCATCTGTGCTCCATTTTGCCAGCCACACACGTATGCCTTTTGAGAATAGCAGAGCAACAAGATGGAAGGAAGCTTGATTTCTCATGCAATGGCACCACCATTCCTTTCTAGGACTGATGAATATTAGATTGCTGTGAAATCGAGAAATCATTTTCTAAATCATTTCACTTACCATTATTCTTTTTTCAAGTTTTTATTTAAATTCTGGCTAGTTAGCATACAGTGTAATATTAGTTTCAGGTATAGAATTCAGTGATTCATCACTTCCATACAACACTGGGTCCTCATCACAAGTGCCCTCCTTAATGCCCATCACCCATTTAACCCATCCCCTAGCCCACCTCCCCTCTGGTAACCATCAGTTTGTTCTTTATAGTTAGGAATATCTTTCTTGGTTTCCTTCTCTCTCTCTCTTTTTTTCTCCCTATGTTTGTTTTATTTTTTAAATTCCACATATGAGTGAAATCATATGGTATTTGTCTTTTCCTGACTGACTTACTTTGCTTAGCCAAATTATGGAAAGAGCCAAATGTCCATTGACTGATGAATAGACAAAGAAGAGGTGGTATAAATATACAATGGAATATTACTCGGCCATAAAAAAGAATGAAATCTTGCCATTTGCAATGATGTGGGTGGAGCTAGAGAATATTATGCCATTATGTTTTGATTGTTTGGTTTTACAGCCAAGCCTGTATCCTAAAAAGCACAATCGTTTCTTTACAAGTAAAGCCATGGAAACACCTAGAAGCAAAAACAAATGATTCCAATAGGACAATAAATAAACAAAAAGCAGCTGAACATAAACTCCAAGTAGAAATTACAAAGTAGGAGGAAATACACACTAGGGCAGTCACATTCTGAGTAGCTCATGAAATTAGTCTACCCTGTTTTGAGAGTGTTTTTCCAAAGGTGTCCTTACTTGTTATGGTCAGAGAGTACAACATCTCCTTGGCCATCCCAGGGCAAAACCATCCCTGTATTTGAAGATATCAAAAGAGGACCAGCTGAACTTTGATGATGACCAGTTTGACCTGTAATGTTACAGTGACATTTTCATTTTTAGAGATTAAAAATCAACATTGCTAATTTTCAAAAGGATGGATTATGTGTTTTCATTGAGATGATAAAAAATGTTGTACAATACAGAATATATAAAGGAAAGAATCTTCATAAAAACAGCATCGACTCTAGTGGAGACTAATGAGTTAAGTAGAATACCAGAAATTCATTGTATATATTTTGATTATTTTCCTCACACTGGGAAATCAATCAACTTCCATCAGAACTATTTGTTTTTGTACACATATTGGTCAGGAGACTGCCACATTATCCTCCAAGGTCATGACAAAGCCTTGCCAGATGCCTTATCAGCACTTCTGGAACAAGCTGAAAATTCAGTAATGGTAGCATTATTGTCTAATCTTATTGTTAAGGTGAGTCACCAAGTTACTACTTGCCAAAAGGTAAGCTATAGAGAGCAAGATATTCTTTAGAGATCAGAAAATGACCTTTATAAAGTATTTGGGAATTAAATATAGTAGAGCAGAAGAAGGGAAAGACACTGGAAAATGGAAGAAAAAAAAATGCATCAACTATGGTAGATCATTTACTTAAAATGTGAGTTTAAGGTGCTGACTTTCCTTTACAAAGATTTAGCTAGTTTGAAGCACAGATTCTTGAGTTTCCTAATTTCTTTCTCCTCTACTTTTACTTCCTTGAAAGGCTAGGGATCTCCCATTGCTGTCTCAGGCTAAATTAATTATGTATCACCAATACATATTCATTCATTTGTAAACTTCAGGTATCAGCCTGGACACAAATCACTTCCTGTTGAAACAGTGAATTTTGAATATTTTTAATAAATATAATAAATTTGTTGTACTTTCTTAAGTCCCTTTTATCCCACAGCGCCCTGTCTCTCTTATTCATAGGTATGGTAATGTGCATAGCCTACAGAGCAAGAGCTGTAAGTTGCTTAAAACAAACTCAGGATCCAGAAAAAAAATAAATAATAGATGAATGTGTTTCCTAAATTTTCAATGATCATTTCTGATCTGAAAATTATCTCATCTAAGTTTCAAATGAAGGATTGTTTTGCCTCATAAAGAAGCTCAGATGTAGTCCGATTTTCTCTATCTGATGATTTTTAAAAACCTTGCTAATGAGGCTTAGTGGGCAAGAAATAGCTCTCTGCAGAGACTGGTAAAGCTTGGTAAATTTCAGAGTTTCGCCTTGTTATGGTCCAAGTTGTGGTCACTCAAAATTCGTATGTGGAGCACTTTCTGGTACCTTTGGTACCTTGGAATGTGAATTTATTTGGAGATAGGGTCTTTCTGGAGCTAATTAACTTAAAATGGAATCATTAGGGTGAGACTTAATCCAATACATCTGTCTTTTTTTTTTTTAAGATTTATTTATTTATTATTTTAGAGAGAGGGAGAGTATGAGAGGGAAGAGCAGAGGGAGAGGGAGACAGAATCTCAAGCAGACTCCCCACTGAGCATGGAGCAGGGTCTGAGATCATGACCCTGAGAACATGACCTGAGCCCGAACCAAAAGTCAGAGGCTTAACCAACTGAGCCACCCAAGCACCCCATCTCATGTCTTTATAAGAGGAGATTAAGGCACACAGAGAGATACTCCAGATATAGAGAGACACCCCAGATATGTGCATACATGGAGAGATAACCATGTGAGCACACAGTGAGAAGGTGGCCATCTGTAAGCCAAGGAGAGAGGTCTCAGAAAAAACAAATCTGCTAATACTTTGATTTCAAAGGTCTAGCTTCCAGAACTGTTAGAAATAAATTTTATTTATTTAATATTATTAGTAAATTATTAAAATATTAAATATTAATTTTATTTAGTAAATGAATGAAATCAGTGTCTGTTGTTTAAGCCACTTAGTCCATGGTTTTTGTTGCAACAGCTCTATCTGAGCAACAAACCCCTAGATTTCAACAGAAGATTTAGTAATTCAGGAATCCACTCACCCTGCTTAGCACGGGTAAATACTAGAACAGATGGCAGTGAGCTGGATCAAGAAAATGGCCTCACCATGGCCAAAAATGACCAAAAAGATAAATATCTTATGTTCTTCTTCTGTACTCTGCCATGCTGCTCAGGGCTGGCCTCTTTTCACTTTGTTCAAGTGATTTCTAAGTTTGTTTTTATTCTACCTAGTAATTCTCACCTGATGTTGGCTTTTTATTAAAATAAAAAATAATAACACAAGGAATTTCAGATACGTTAGCCTTGAATTTGAGTCTGGAGATGCTAAGAACCATTCCCACATTCATAAAACCTTGGACAGCCATGATTGATACTGTAATAGTCTGCTAGCAAATACGGGCAAGGATCAGATTTGCCATTCAGGGTTGAGTCTGTTCAGCCATAGACGTAGTGTAAATATGTCTCAAAATTCAGTTTGGGTAGGTTCTACGATCATAACCCCACTGATCATCCAGGTACTAAGGGCTTATGTAAAGCTTGCTCTCTTCCACTTCTCTTTCTCTCATATGTGATGATTGTTCAATATAGATGAAGGCCACTTATTCTTTAGTTGAAGGTAGAAATAACTGTCAGTAAATTGATTTGAAATATATGAAGTATGTAAAATCATACTTTTCTTGTCTGACTGCATTTGTTAGTACACTGTTGAAAAGGAGTGGTGAGAGACGATGTCTGTCCTTCCCTTGTTCCTAATCTTAGTGGGAAAGAATCTAGTTTCTCCTCATTAAATATAACGTTAGTTGTAAGTTTTTGCAGAGATTCTTTATCAAGTTGAGGAAGTTTCTCTCTGTTAGAATAAAGTTTAATAGCTTAATTTTTAAATTTAGGCTTAATTGAACTTTTTAATGAATGCAGAACTTACATCTCATCACAATGGAGATAGCTTCAAAGGAACAATTTTTGGTTACACTATTTTTTTGTTTTTTGTTTTGCTTTGCTTTGTTATGGTAGCACATAGCACAAATTATTCAAGATAATTCTGTATAGGAATGCATCAAGAAAGATAAAGGAGACATTAGTGTCACCCACAACACTGATGGACATTGGTTATTTATCTTTCCCTGAATCAAGATCTTTTTACTATGTTTGAATATTTTCCCATCTTGTGAGTCAGTCAGTGAAAGAGACCACAATACACTGTAGGAATTTTAAAAATCCAAGCATTTACTTTCTTGGGTTGTCTTGTAACTGGGATGTTGGAGCTGAATTAAGGCTCAGACAGCCAACGAGCACAACTCGTACTTCTAATTCAGAGCTACTATAACAAAGTCGCATGCATAATGGAAAACTTACTCAGGGGGTGGACAGTAGTGACATTAATTGTGGCAGCAAAATCCAACTTATAAGAGCAGCAGTGGCTATGATATCAGTGTTACTCTCCTATGCCCAGTGCCATTAGCATGCCCACTTGATAAAATTAAAATCCTTAGAGCTTTCCTTCAGTTCCCCCCAAACTGTGGCTGCATAATACATGCTACTGCTAGCCCTCGACATCCATTTACTTAAGTGTAGGTTCAGTTGTGTTGTCTGGTGCTCACACTGATTTTTGAGATGAGTTTTAACTTCAGTTCTTTATCATTTTTAAAACTATTTCTGTTTTAATTTCAAGCTACGTACCAAAGTATTAACCCATCTAATATTCTTTTAATAAAATTATGTTAATGCTTTAATAAGAAAGAATTTTATGTTATTGCTTGCAACTAAGATTTCTTTGTCATGGACTGCATTGGTAATCTTCTAGGGGCAAGATACTAGCACATAATTGCTTTTAGATTGCAAGGAGTTACAATATACAATTCTTGATCTCAATAACTCTGTGATTTAGATGGGGAGATCAAACAAAAAGACATGGAAATCTAATTAAAATCTTACCAAAATATAGCCATAAAAGGTATGTTACATGATTTATTCCTAATACACAGGAAGTATAAATTGTACATGCAGTAAACTCAAAAGAGATGTCTTTGAGGTGCAACTGTGTATGAGGGCTTTATAAAACATGAAGCTGGGTCATTGGGAAATTTAGTTTTAGGTAAAGAGGATGCAAGGAGGCATGGTTCTCTGCGGAGTGCTAGTGTTTTACTTTTTTGTGATCAAGAAAGGGTATATTCAAACTTAGTAAATATTTGGATAGATGAATGGATGGATGGGTGGATGGAAGGTTAAGGACAATTTAAGAATTATGAAAATATGAAACCATTAAAATGCAAGTTATTCTTTCAATAGACAGACTATTCTGTTTGATGTGAAAAGTTTAGATAGGTGAACATTGGATATCAGCATGAAACGTGTAAGATACAGACTCAATTTAGAGAAAACAGAAAGAAAGCTCTAGGGGTCTTAGTGTAATCAAGTGGACATCAGAGAATAATTGCATGTTGTCAATCTTCTCCTTCCAGATATTAAAACCCAAACTTGAATGTGCAGGTACTGAAAGCAAATTGAGGTATTTTACATCACGTGTTTGTAGCGATGATTAATTCTCTCGATTACAAACCAAGATTCCAAAGTTCCGGTATCATTTGGATTTGACGTATCCATAGATCCAGATAATTTTCCTGGAGATATTATTCTTTCCAAAATAGTTATTAAAAATTTAAATATAGGAGCATTTGGGTGGCTCTGTCACTTAAGTGTCCAACTTTTTATTTCGGCTCAGGTCATGATCTCAGGGTTGTGAGATCAAGCCTCATATTGGGCTCTGTGTTGGGCATGGAGCTTACTTAAAGAGTCTCTCTCTCCCTCTCACCTTGCCCCCCCACTCTCTCTCTCTGAAAAAAAAATTAAAAATTGTTTTTAATGATTTTTATTTATTCATTGGAGAGAGAGGGAGAGCGTGTGTAGGGGGAGGAGCAGAGGGAGAAGGACAACCTACTAAGCGCGGAGCCCAACACAGCGCTTGATCACATGACCCCAAGATCATGACCTGAGCCAAAATCAAGAGTCAGATGCTTAACTGACTAAGCCACCCAGGTTCCCCTAAAAAAAAATTAAATATAAATTTATATGAAGAATTTCCAATATTGGGGAGCTAATTAACTTTTAAAGATATTGATAGCTGTTAATAATTTACACTGAATTTCCAAAATGATCCCAAATGACTGACACCTACTCCCCATCTCTACCTGCCATAACCAATACATGTGAATATAGATATTCAATATAGTTGAAATATGTAGACGCAACACAATAATCCACATGGTTAATCGCAAAGAAATCCACATACATCCTTTTTTCTTTCTTTATGAGTTTATATTCCCAATTTGCTCTTTATCTTTTTATCTTTTATCCTTAAAAATTATGATATGACTAAAACCTATGACTATAATTTTTCTATGTAGATGTTATCTCTTTATTTTAGTCATATCTTGAAAACAATATTATTCATATGTAATTATAAATCATTAGAAAATGTTGGCCATTAATGATTGCACATTAGTATAATTTACTTCATAGATCATATTGATTTATATACTTAAGTATTATTTTCAAAATGTAGAAATATTTTATAGTTGCTCATGAAAACAACTATGAACAGTCTTTAGGGCTTGAAATTATATGGCCTTCAATTTTGTGTAAGCTTTGTTCTTATCATCATGTAAATTATCTCACTTATTTTGAGTTGTACGCTTTCATATTTGGCAGGTACAGTGTCCTCAGTACCTAGATACGGAAAGGGAGTATCAAAGAGAAAACAGAAATAAATGTGTGAAAATGACAACATACTGGCATACATGCTCTACTCTATAAGATGAGAATGAAAACTCGTCAAATACCTGATGCCAAGATAAATTAACATGAGTTACTTCTCAATAAAAAGGAATTAATTTTCCCCTTTGAAGAGGACAAAAATGTACAGTAACAACTGTTTTGACCCTGGGTTTCAAAGCCAACAGAGTAAAAGGCTCATGATATTAGACACGCACACATTTGACATTTTCACAACTTTTGAGTTCATACAAGAATACTGTGGCCATAATTCATGTCTAAAGAAAACCAAGGTGGTTTAAAGATTTTTCACTTCTTCAATAATACAAGCAATGATGTTATTCAAAGGGATATCTATGTCTCTTTTCCAGAATAGCACTTGTATTACATGTCCATTCAAAATGTGTTGTAATTGAAAGAACCCTAATGTGGATGCTATCGTTCTTTAGGGGATGCTGGAGAGATTGTCATTCCGGCTTATAGACAGCAGCAGCAGATGCAGGCATGGAGAGCCACATCCAGGTTGATCAGAATGAGCAGGACAAAAAACAAACTTTAGAAAATCATTTTCATCTTCAAAATTTAGAGGAAGGTCTTTTGTTGGGATATTGTTTGGAGCATCACAGGATTACTTCTACTCTGGTTTGTCCCTTTTGGTACTCATAGGACTGAGATTCATTAATATTATTACCAATTTAAAAGTATCTAAAACACAATAGCAAATATTTGCCAAAATAACTTGACTGGTCTGCTCATAAACTTACATTACTCTTAAGTCATTAAATTACAGCCAGACTGCCACTGCAGATAGCTGTGTCCACTTAAAATGGAATGTACAAAAAAGTTACCACACTTATTTCACTAAATTTGATATATAACTTAACTAAGTACAAATCAAAGATCAGAACATAGTTGTTTCTGGTATAATAAACATAAAAGGAGCTATAAAGCCACTTCATAAATATGCCCTATAAGAGTGACCATGCGGCTCATTACATTTTTATATTAATTATATTGAAAATTATTAACCCTCTACTTACAAAAACTATGAATAAAGATCAGCACTTGTATTTTACACAGTTTTATAAACTTCAGCAGACAGTACATTTTTAAAGAAAGGTTAAAAGATTATATTTCAATACATGTTGAAAGAATTTTTCAAGACATAAATTTTTCATTTAAAGCATGGGTGCCTTCTATGGACTTCCTGTCCATAACTCTAAGCATTGCCTGCATTTTTTTACATTTTAAAATTTGCTTTAAAGCAAATTCATTCTCAAACATAAATAATACCTGTATAAAATTTTTACAACACCTTACTTCAAAACACTTTTGTTGTTTTGTTATCACAATGAATGATTTACTGGAAATTTCATCAGATAGTACATTAAATTTAAGATAGCAGAAAAGTGATCATATGTGAATAGGAAATACTGCAAGATATTTTAAATGCATAGAACTAGATGGATTTCATTTCACAAATAATGCTATTAATATTGGTAAAACGGTTGAAAGTATGAAAAGAGAAAGGTAATAACAGAAGCTTATGAAGGACAAATGATATATAATGTGAGAGTTTACCATGATAAAGTCTGTGTTTTGTATTGATTTACTAATTTACCACACAAATTGGAAAAACCTTAAAATTTTCTGTGTACATGGTAAGTGTTTAGTATATGTAAAATGAATAAAAGATGAAGAGATAAATGAATGAATAAATGCTGGTAAAAGGTATTAATTGGAATAATAACATCGCCACAAGTTCTAAATCCACACATATTAATTATTGCATTTTAAACAAATTACTTTGTTAAATTATGAAACATAATTTATCAAACTTGTTACTATTTGTCTTTGTTTTTATTATTTAATTCAACTCATCCTATCCATTCAATGTTATGCTTCTGGAAGAGTGACAACAGCTTAACTTCATCAGTTGAGAAACTGGGAATTCTCTGATTTAATTTACCCTGTAAGTTACATGGGTATTTGATAGTTAAATGAAATTGCAACTCTCTGAGATATAGAGATCAAAATATCCCACATACCCTTCTACACTTATAATAAAACACACATAATTGATCTCTGTAAAGGAAGACACTAGATCAATCTAATAAATAAATCAATGCGCTTTCCCTTGTTTGGGGAACAAGAACAAAATGTGGTTAAACAACTCTTTAATCATTGTACAAACCTTTCTCATATCATTTATTACACAGTACAGTGTTATATTCTATTTTTTTTTAATACTAAATGCTTGTTTTTTTCAAGTGTTATTTTTCCTAAATATCTAGGGGCAATATCTCACTTAAAAGCTCACCATGGGAGACTGAGTATTCTGGGAAGCAAACTGAGGGCTTCCGAGGGGAGAGGGGTGGGGGATTGGGATAGGCCGGTGATGGGTATTAAGGAGGGCACATATTGCATGGTGCACTGGGTGTTATATGCAAATAATGAATCATAGAACATTACATCAAAAGCTGGGGATGTACTGTATGGTGACTAACATAACATAATAAAAAATTATTATACAAAAATAAAAGCTCACATTACTAGAGATGTAGGAATATTATTGAACCATCAATATCTGTAATTATGATGGAATATGACACTCCCTGAAAAAAATCCAAGGCTTCTGTTTTCTTGTTAGTTTATGTAACAAGCTAGTTATATGTTCCTATTAATAAGATGTTCCTAATTGCATTATAATAAATATATGCTATTAAGAAAAATATGCCAAGGGAGATTAATTTTAAAGAATAAAAACACTTAAGGTTACATTAGTTACAAAATATTATATTGTGAGATGATTTTTTTTGAGAGATCAATGATTGGTGTCCAATCAGAATGTATGCAGATGGGATAGGAAAGTGGAGAATGTCATTAATCTTTTCCTAAAATGATACTAAAATGAACATTTATTATATGCTAAATATGGTGTTAATTACTATGTGGAGACTAAAGAATAAACTTTCTGTTCCCTTGGAGCTTAAAAGAGGAGACAATTTCAAATAATATATATGCATTTTGAAAGGGTCACTCTATATAATGAAAATTAAAAATCATAAATAATTTTGTTGTAGAATTATGAAAGTAATGCTAATTTGAAAAAATAATCCAATACTTAATATCTAAGTTTGATTAGTAAAGAAAAAGAAAAGTAAAAATAAAGAGACAATGTTTATTGTCCAGAATCATATAAAAATATTTTTCAAAATAACTTAGTCATGTTTTTTCAGTTTCCATTTCATTGAAAGATAGTTTATATAGCACCAATCATTCAGAAAAATCTGAAGAACAATTAAACAACATTTTATTTTTCCATCATACTATCTTAGAAAACAGATTCGGAGAGAGAGAGAGAAAGCAAGATGGGGGGGTGGGGGAGAGGGGAGAGGCAGGGGAAAAGGGAGAGGTTAAAGAGTGAGAATCTTTAGCAGGCTCCACACACAATGCTTAGTCCAACGTGGGGCTCTATCTTAGGACCCTGAGATCATGACCTGAGCAGAAATCAAGTCAATCGCTTAACCAACTAAGCAACCAGGCGTTGATTAAATATACTCCCTTAGGCACTGAATACACTATGTAAGAAAATAGTGTGCAATAAAATATTCCCAACATTTATACTCAAATTATCAAAATAGTTTAAAAGTGTACACGTTTCATTAATTTTTGCACTTAACTGAAAGAATTGTTGACTTTCCTCTCCAGTGAGTTTTTATTGCAAGATACAAATTTCTGCTTCTTAAAAAAGATAATTATTTATTCATTGAAAATCTGTTCCAGATTCTAAATCTGGATAAATGGAGTAGCTTGCAGGAGATCAAGAACAACTAGAAAACCCAGATAAAAATACAAGAACAAGTCTGTTTAAAAAAATAAGATAGCTGCCTAGGTAACGAGGAACTTGGAGACAAGTTCCTGAAGAGTAGGGACCTTCAAAGCAGGGAGTTGATATTGTGTGGGTCTCTGTTTCCCCTTGGATCATTTTCAAACTTGGTAGGAAAGCACTGAAAATCTACACAGAAGATTGCAAATTGGAGTCAGAGAAACCAGCATAATTTTTAGCAATATAACAGAGGGAGAGAAACAAAGTTGAATATTAGAACTAGTAAAGCAATCAGGACTGGAGCAGCCAAAGTCAGTGGGGAGAAGCAAGAAGCTGAGGATTTAAGAGCCTGGGACAGTCCAAGAGGATGAGAAGGCCAGCTCCTTTAATGCCAAGGCAAATTGTTATTGAAGCTGACAAAAATCAATATCTGGAACCGATGATTTGAAGTAAAAAGGATATTCATTCCCACATATAAAATTAAGTCAATGTATAAGTACCAACACTGCTTTGTCAAATTTTGCTTAAATATTTTTGCAATTACACAGTCGGTTAAGTGGCTGCCTTTGGGGCAGGTCATGATCTCAGGGTCCTGGGATCAACTCCCACATCGTGCTCCCTGCTCAGTGGGAGTCTGCTTCTCCCTCTGCCCTCCCCCTGGCTCATTCTCTCTCTCTTTCTCAAATAAATAAATAAATAAATAAATAAACAAATAAATAAAATCTTTAAAAAACAAAACAAAACAAAAACGATATAAAGTCAACAGCTAGGAAACAATAATGAAATTAGTTTTAAAGACATAATTAGTTTTAAAGACATAATTACTAAATAATGTAATAGTATGTTTTCCATCAACATTTTCTCCTTGAAATTATTTCAAAAAATTTCTAAAGGAATATTATAACTTGCTGTTTATATAAAGAATTATGACTTATTTCCATTCTGTGGGTTATATACGGTTTCACTCATATGTGGAACCTAAGGGGAATAGCATGGAGGACATTAGGAGAAGGAAGGGAAAAAATGAAGGGGGGGAATCAAAGGGGGAGACGAACCATTAGAGACTATGGACTCTGGGAAACAAACTGAGGGTTTCAGAGGGGAGGGGGGTGGGGGGATGGGTTAGCCCGGTGACGGCTATTAAGGAGGGCAGGCGTTGCATGGAGCCCTGGGTTTTATACGCAAACAATGAATCATGGAACACTACATCGAAAACTAATAATGTACTGTGTGGTGACTAACATAACATAATAAAACTTTTTTAAAAAAAGAAGAATTATGAGTTCTGAGTCTATTATTATTTACTATTTTATAAGTAAACATATATGGTGTTTCATACACTGCTGCTCATTTGCTTTTAAACTCCTGGCTTAGAATAGAATTAGGAAAAAAAAATCTGAAATGTACAACTGCACAAAGTGAAAAAGTACATATATAAAGCCCCTTATATATGGGGTGATGGTATAATTTATCAGACAAAACTGGGGCGAGAGTAAAAAGGTGGCTATTTATCATCATGTGAGGAAATAAGGCATAGACTGGACTGTCAAAGAAAACCCAGACGTGTGATAACCCAGTGCATGAACGTCTGCGACTTAGCAGAGCACAGAGTTCACAATTTATTGGTCCATATATTGACTAAGCTGATTCTAAAAGGACTAAACAAACTGGAAGGGAATTAAGAATTTCAGCTTGAAACTGAAGAAAAATAAGAATTTTTATGGATCTATAGGGATATTGCTCCCTATTTTTGCCTCTCTTGTGCAATTAATCACTAAAATGATTTTTAAATGGAATAATTAATACTAGATGGTTTAAAGAAATAGACCCAAAAATATCTTACAATCAATATTTTAAAATTATCTCTATATCATTCACTTATTTATTATTTAGATCTTAATGTAAGTTAGTAACACATTACAAATTCTTAGCGGACTTTAAACACAAATTCTTTCTCCTTGTTTATAGTAATTTACATATGAACTAGAATATTGTTCATAATGAGCACCCAAATTATAACTAATAGCTCAAAATATGATCATCATGAATATTAAATGGACAATGTAGTCAGTACTATATAAACATTATGAAATGACTTTGGGAAATTTGTTGAAAGTAGACAAAATTCTAGAAGTCCTGTTAGGGACATCACGGTCAATTAAAATACGAGTTCGCTTGCTATGTTTGAGAGGCCTGAACTAGAATGGGTCAGGCAAAACTTGTTAGTCTCTGCCTGCCTCAACCTCTGTCCTGTTCAGGTGAGGATACCGGATGTCTGACAACTACAGACTCAGTCACCACTCTCTCTCTGAATCTGTGGATGGACCACTTGGCAGCAACAACGTTTGAAAGTAGGCTATCACTCTCATTCTGGCTTGTCTGGTGGAATTGTAAAATTAAGTAATATGATGGATATAAAATGTCCTTATTTACCCACCATTTTTGGATTGGCAATGTCAGAGAATTTTAAGGAAAATTAAAGAAGAAAAGAGCAGTTCAATTAAATTGGATGAAATATTTGATGTGTTACAAATTTTCCAACACTCTCTTTTGGCTGGAAAGCACATCACATACCATTACTATACAAAAGATGTCAATAACTATCTTGCTAATGATAATCAATAATTATTTATTTTAAAAATCACGGGGCGCCTGGGTGGCACAGCGGTTAAAGCATCTGCCTTCGGCTCAGGGCGTGATCCCGGCGTTACGGGATCGAGCCCCACATCAGGCTCCTCCGCTATGAGCCTGCTTCCTCCTCTCCCACTCCCCCTGCTTGTGTTCCCTCTCTCGCTGGCTGTCTCTATCTCTGTCAAATAAATAAATAAAATCTTAAAAAAAATAAAAAATAAAAAAAAAATAAAAATCATATTAGTCAAATATGCTGTGCTTTGTGGAAAGTATGATATTTCCATTCCATATGAACATCATACTTTATCTTACAGTTCAGGATATACATAAGTTCTAATCAAAGAGTATCGTAGACTTATTGAAGGAAACTAATTATTCCCCATTTTATTACATTCCATTTAATTTACATAGATCATTTAAATAAACTTCCTCAATTGCTTAAATAAAGATTGAGAATTAAGGAAAAAACGATCAATTCCAGCATCAGTTTCAGACTATTCCCTCTCTGACTTGTACTCATGAATGTGTTGTTAAATATTTAACAATTAGCCTTGAGGGATATAAAGGGGAAACTGACTTTTAGGATTTGTTGATTCTTGTGATATAAGTACTCTCATCATAGCTCATTATAAGCTACCTGAAAATTTAATAATCAGCCCCCATAAACCCACATGAGCTGACTGTAGCACACCACTGCTTTTACTATTCCTATAGAAAGAAGAGATTACAGTGATTGATATTTATTAATTTATATATTCCTCTAACCACTACACATAACCTTAGAGATGTTCACATTTTCTTTTTCTATTGTTTATTCCACGCAACTCTTCTAATTGTCCATGGTAAATTTTTTTCTAGGTACTTTATTTCTATACAATATTGAATGCCCCTTGAAGGAAATAACCATATTCTTGATTCTTCTTTTGCATTTTTCCATTATCATCATACATACATGCAGAGTGTTGCAACACATAAATGCTGTTGGTGATATGAGAGTAAGGGTTTGCTTGCTCAGAGTGAACTCACATCAGATGCGTTGCCCTTCAAGGCTTCTGAAAAGCTGACCACAACCCCATTATTTACAATAACCAATTCTAGTCCACAGCCATGATTAGGTATCAAAACACTGATTACTCCAGGTGAGGAACTGATGCTTTCCTAACCTCAGATAGTACACTGAAAAAAAGAAGGTAGTATGTGGCTTCTACCAAGTTGTATTGATGCTACAACATCAGCCACTAATCCTAGCAGGAGAGACACTACTGTTTTGATACCTATTCAGCTTAAGTATCCCACAGACTCATGGTTGTGCTCTTTTTCCTTGATTTGGAGGTCCTGCCTTGCCATATCACTGTATATATACACCCGTGTTACAGAGCACAAGGAATTCTGAACATATGCTGATGATTTTCTCTATATGAGTTTCTCCATATCTCTGCTACTCTAGAAAGCTTGAAGTAATCTTAACTGGGCATTTGCCCTTGTTTGCAAGACCCTACATTAGAGTGCTCTGTGAATATTATCTATCGCTTTACATGTGGGGGAAATCTGAATGTGGGTTATTTTGAGGCTCTACTTTGAAAAAAAATTAACTCATAAATTTATTAAAACATGAAATAGAAGTATTTCTAGGGAATTCACTATAGAGCATGCATTTGGTTTAAATAGCAAGGTTTTAAATAATCAAATGTATTCTAATAATTGCCGATACCCTTCAGAATTTGTCACAGAACTAAAGATGTTTGGAAAATTAGGAGGTCTAATTGTCTGTTTATTCTATTACCTTAACATTAACCTTGCAGAAGTAGCTTACTAATTGCCAGATAGTACGTTGTAGTGCTCCTGAAAATGAGATGCTCTTCTACTTTACTCCCTTGTTTCTAAAATTTATTTCCATCAAGTCTGCTCGAGAGGTTCATAACTATTTCTCAAAGAAATTAAAGGCAATATACAACAATTGCATAAATTATTTGTTCATAAAAAGACATTCTTAGAATAGAGCATTATGTAATTGTCCACCTTAAATAATCAGCTACACCTAACTTGGCTTTGGTTTAAAGTTGTTATTCAAATGAGCACATTATCCTTGATTTTGTCCTGTGAGCAACTGAGTCTTTTGTTTAGAATGTGTACTGCTATTTAACCCAAAGGCATATTTTCTTAATTGTGCCATTTCTATTATACTTATTTATGTTTCTTTGGACCACAGGTTATATTTACATGTTCTGAATTACTGTAATTACTCAGCCACTACCCAGCTTATCTTTTTGTATGCACACTCTGCACCTGGATAGTTTATTTGCATATTAGGGACATCTTTCCCTCCCCTGCTGCTGTAAATTGGGACAAATAGGACTCGTTATCACAAGACAGAAGAATCATCCCTCTTTCTCTCATTAAGTCCTGTTCTGTTAAACACTTAAGCAGACCCCATGTCTCCCCAGAAATGGGATTTTTCGCAACAATTTGGATAAAAACAAAGTTCTCCTGCGGTTGCCACCATAATTTGTTTGTTGCTTTTATCCAAGTAAACAAGAGAGAGAATTTTTAATCCCCAATGCATACAAATAGATATCCATTGCAAATATTTTCCTAAACATGAGGATGAGATAAAAAAAAAAGATTGATCTTGCTAGATTGAGTATTTTGTGTGTATGTGTGTATGTGTGTGGGGAGAGGGAATATATTTTAAATATACTGATTTGAATAGGTTCACCTGAGACTTTGTCTTCAAAATAATTTGTAAATATTTCAATTTAAATATATTCCTATTGTTGAGAAAGTTGTGGAGATACAAATTAATTAAGAACACTTTATGACAATTTTTATTATCTCAATTAAACATTGACTCCTTTTCTTTTGAGTTGGGATTCACTTTAAATACATCTTCCTTTTATATATTCGATAAATGAAGGAAATAACATGAGGAGATGGTTGTCCTCCCTTTTAGAATTCTCTCTACATCCTTAAGTAAATTTTATACAGACTTGGAAAAGTCTACGCCAATCAATCATACTTTCTCCATAAAGTTATACCCCCTTATCACATGCTCCTCGAATATTTCCTTCATTTGGGATCCTGTGACACATAAGGCCTCTGGTTGCTTAACATGCCTTATGGTTCGCCTTTTCCATGCTTTCCTGTGAAGAAATTGGGGTGAAACAATAACTAAGGAGTCTGAAACCAGAAGACTCTGATTTTAGAGTGTGAATTTGAATTCTGTTTTTGATATTCAGGAGTTAGATGGCCTTAGTCACAATTACATTATGTCTCTGTGGTTGAATTTCTCATTCAGTAATAATAATGAAAACAAAACAAACTTATTGGGCATCAAATAACACTGGGGATATAAAGTTGTATAACACACAGCCTCTGCTGTCAGAGAAAAAATAGGATGGCTTACTGTCTTTAGACCTAGGCAAGATAAGCTTGAGCTTACTCACTCTGGCTCTCCTCTGGCAATATCCCACCCCCATGGCTAGGGACCTACATGGTGTGTCCTGCCGGCATCCTCCCTTCTAGTCCATTCTCTGATTTGATTTCAGATATTTTGCCCAACAGCAAGGAGGACACATACAAGATATGCATAATCTTCTATTGGTATCACTTCTCCTAAGGGCAAAATACACCAGGAACGTGTACCTACAAGGCCTGGGTAGTGGCTGAGAGGCAGCTAGTTATAAAGGGCTTAGACGGAGCTGGATTTTCAGGCTGGCGGTTCACCCGCATGTAAAGGCACTAGGGCCCTCCAGGATGGGGAGAGAAAATGAGTAGACTACAAGCCAGAGGCCAGACCGTTGAGACATCAAAAGTTCACAATTTGTACTTATGAAGACTTGACATATTTATCAAGATAGGTGGGCAGAATGTGATTTGTTATAATAGTTGGTAACTTGATTTATAACTTTTATGTATTTAAATATGTGAAATCCATGTTTATAATGAACTCTTGTCCCCTGTCAACCTCTAGACCCCAAATGAACTCTTGCAAATACTAAATAAGGGTCTGATAAGACAGGATATCTAACACCCAGTACTCATCACAACACTTGGTGTTAGATATCCTTTCTTATCATACCCTTAATTAACATTTGCAAGAGTACTAATGAATTGTTGAACACTACATCTAAAACTAATGAGGTGCTAGACTATATGCTGGCTAACAGAACATCATAATTTAAAAAAAGGAGAAAAGCAAAGTCAGCAAAAATAAAAAATGATTACTGGTCAAAAAAAAATAAATTAAAAAAAGGGAAAAAGTACAAGAAAGGATATTTAACTCTATTTAACCTATAATGGTCAGAGAGGTCACTTTCTTTTGGGTGGAAAGAATGCTTTAATCTTAGTTTAAAAGGATAAATGGAAAGTACATAGCCAAAATGTACATTCTAGGTCAGTCTACACGGATCCAGCTGCTACTGTAATGTTCCTTATGAAGAGAGTCAAGTTGACATGGGGAACAGTCCCAGGTTCAACAAAATCAGGTTGTCAGTTTTAAGGAGGAGTTGAAATTTCTTTTCTTTTCTTAAATTTTGATTTTTTTTATTGTTTAAAGTTTTATCTATTTATTTTATAGAGAAAGTGTACAGGTGTGAGCGGGCGTGGGGGGAGTGGCAGAGAGAGAGAATTTGAAATAGAGTCCCTGCTGAGCACGGAGCCCCAAGAAGGGAAAGTATCCCTGCTTGACCATCCCATGACCCTGAGACCATGACCATGAGATCATGACCTGAGCTGAAATTAAGCATCCCATGCTCAACCAACTGAGCCACCTGGGCGCCCCAGGAGTTGGCATTTCTATTTGCTGGACCAAAGATTCTTAAATATAACAGAAACATTGTGTTCTATGGTGTTTACTTCCTCTTGTTTGACTTCACAGCTTTCCTTTTTGCCCTTCAAGGAGGGGAAAGAACAGAACCAGCTCTGTTGCAAACATTTATTGAATTTTAATCATTGTATAATTCTCTCTGGCAAGATTATATAAAGCTCACATATCCCTTCAAGTAACACTTTTAAAGGTCTATCAGATCATGAGGCCAAAGGGCTATATAAACAAATGTTTTTATTAATTCAATTTTTCAATATGGTTGAAATGTGATCTCACAATTTCGGTACAAGCAGATTAAAGTCATAAATCTGAGTTTATCATACCACCTTGAAATTAAACAAGAGAGCAAGAACTCCCCTTTCAATATGAGGACAAGAAATGAGAAAGTTAAACATGTCAGAATCTAAGCAAAGATTTCAGAAAGCAAATTTCCAATCACTGAATCTCTGCACTAGTGTGGGAAGAAGAAAAAACAAGTTGGCTAAATATTCACCAGCCTGAGAGGTCAAGTCAGAGATGAATTGCTTACTAGCTAGGCTACTTGATCACCCAGGAAATCCATTGTATTCCACATTCTGCAACAGAGGTCAAAGTCAATGAAAACGTAAAAGATAAAGTACATCGTTTACTACTACAAGTTTAATGTAATCAATATTTAAGTATGTGTGAAATGTGTACATTTTTAGTTCTGGTCTCCTTTTATCTCATTTTCTCAGATAATCATCCATTCCCATCTCTAGACTCATGAATATTTTAGTTACTTTGGGTTGAATATAGCTTAAAATATTAGACAATTCTTAGCACTTCGTTTAAAATTTAGCACAAAGTTTACATTCAAAATGAAGGAAATGAACAAAACAAATGCTCCCACTCAGCCCCTAACAACTGAAAGTAAGAGGGATAAAACCTGCTATCCTCTGCTTGTTTTTCACCTGCTAATGAAGAATTTTCTTTAAAGTACCAACTGGAACTCTGAACTTCAAATCATTCTACACAAATTTCAGAACTTTACTATCTTCTTCAGCGTATTTCTTATTTTCACTGTATTCTTTTTAGTTACATTTACTTAAAAGACTTTACTAAAGTTACCCCATACTAAATTCTGAGTCTATAATACTCACAATACATGGCACAAACATAAGAGACAAAAGCAAGAAAGTGTTTGCCAGAAATATTGGGATAGTGGTTAACTTTAGAGGGGAGGGAACTGTGATAAAAGGCATATGGCAGTCCTTCAGGATTCTGGCAATATTATTTTGTCTTACTGACATGACTGTTTTCCTTATAATGACTATACAAAGTGTGTGTTTGTGTTTTATGAGTTAAAAAAATCCATTTTGTCTATTACATTATGGAGTTTTTGCAACAGGATTATATTTGAACTCTGTAATACAGATTGTAGGCAGACAGATATGTTTAACCTACTTCTTGAATTCAAGTGGATTTTCAATATGATTTATTTTCTCTCTCCATGGAGTTCCTGAGGATGTTTATTCTATCAAAGATAACTGACAATCAGCTAAGGTTTAAAAATAAGAACTGCTTACAGCATTCAAGAAATCGTTCAGAAAGCATCTAATCTAGGAATACAGATGGAATACATCTAACTACCATGTGAAATATTTTCTGCTTATGAAAAAAGAAATATTATATACTGACTGAACAAAACCTGACATTAAAATTCAAACATTTGTATAAGAATAAAATATTCCATTCTAATTAATCCCATAATTCATCTGATTTTATATTGGTCCCAATGTAAACCTCCATATAGTCAATCTGATCAATACCAGACTTAATAAAATGAAGAATGATGACTCAAGTGCCTTGGAGGATTAATTTTGTAGTGAAAGTTCAATAAATGGTTAAATTAACTTATGGCTTGATCAAATTCAAGGAAAAGTATTTTGTCTTGAAATAAATTGATATATTCAAAAGAATAAAATTATTTCCTGTGCAATATCTTCTAGGACACTTGCATTGCGATTGGTGTCAGCACCAGTTTCTCTAAGTGTATTTGTGGTGGAAAACATGCATGCCTTTCTTGAATAGTGAAAGTAGTGAACTCTAGTGTTAATCAGAAATATCCTGTCAAACAACCTCTAAACACCTTTACTGTTGGGAGAAAGTCCTCCAACGATATACGTTAAATGAAAATATATGTTTACTCCCCTCCTTCTCTAGTAACTTAACCTATAGGCATGTGCGTGAGGCTTGGGCAATGGACACTCCATTTGATAGTTGATTGTTGAGAAAGTAACAAAAATACAAGGTCAGTTGGAGTTTAATAGTTCACAGTTTTGTTGGTTGACCTGAGAGTCCAGAGGCAGAAGGAGGAAACGTTCAAAGTAGCCATAGTGTCCAATGACAATGGTGGTGATGTCAGCAATAACATCCCAGCCAGGGAGATCTTAATGTTTATGACTTGACGCATGCTAGAGCTCACTTAGTTCCTGGACATTTTGCAAGTACTCATCATGTGCTTCCAAAAATTCTGTTTACGCTTAACATTACATAGTTTGGCTCTCTCTTTGGTTTCATCCAAAGACTGATGTGTAAAGGGAGAAAGCATTCTTATCCTAATAGTTTACTGTGTTGTGATACGTTGTATCATACATTGTATGTGACCATACAAAGTCAGATAATTTTTTTCTGCTGAAGGTACTTCAACATCAGATTTTGTACCTACTACTATAGGTATAAAATATCTTATACACAATAGTAATAAGCACTTTAGCTTGCATTGTTACACCTATTTAGAGAGCTTATGCTTTTTTGTGTGTGCTCATCTTTCAGGAAAGACTTACATTCTCTAGGGCAACGGATTGTGATTTCTTTGACCTTGCGTAATTTTAGTAATCGAAATGGAAGGAAGCTATTGTACCAAGAAGACCTGGGAAAGCCCTTACAAGAGTCTCTTCTAGACACCCACAGTGCAGAAAACTTCAAAGTGGAGCTTTTACCTGTCTTTGATCCACAAGGATCCACATGCATTTGTCTCTTCTTCAGCACACAAAATGATAATCATGCTTTCTGCAGCATAGTGCTAAAGCAGAACAAATTAGAATGGAATTGGACAATCACCAAATTAATTACCAGGCAACCTGCAAATGATTTAATGAAGTAATTGAAAATTTTTTGTAGGGAAGTGATTTGCCAGATATGTTTGGAAGTAGCCCTTGCATTTTCAAGAGTTTTGCTTCCCAAGCTATGGTTATCTGCATAGACATTAAATTGAAAAACCTGTTTACCATCTTTGATTTCTAAGGAAATTATTAAAAGAATATCACAGAGCTGAGTGAAGACCCTCTATGAATCCACCCGAATTCTGAAATTGTTCTGTCCATGTTCCTGAACGTATTCATCTTTGGGTTCATGAACCCTGCAAGACGTTTTACTTACAGCTCAACTATATGTGGCAGCAGATAGGAAGGAGTAAAATATTTCTCTTACGAGCAAAATGAATTTAAAAATTCTACAGTTTTAGATGTTTTATAGAACTATTAACAAAACGTTGTGAAAACTTCAAGAGATTTTACGTGTTCAGTAGGGACAATGAACTTTGACTAATAAATGCATTTTGAACTTTCAGTGGGAAATGTAGTGCTGTTTAATGCTATTACTGGGGGAGAGGTTTTAAAGTTGTTTTTAAAATTGTTACAAAGTAATAGGTCTAACAAATAAGAGGCAGTTATGAGCCATCCACATGAAAGAGAATCAGATAACATCTTCAGCCACTCTAATTAGTATTGGTTGATGCTATTGCCAACATTTAAGAATACCTATTAAAACACAGGAAAACTCAAAGGTGAGAAAAGGAAGTTATAATATTTTAGATATTTTATTTTCAGTTTATCTTTAACATAATACGATTTTCTCAAATGACATTAGGATGATCTTTTAAGCATAATTATTCAAATTCTTTTTTAAAAAAGATTTTATTTATTTGAGAGAGCGACCAAGCAGGGGGAGGGGCAGAGGGAGAGAATCTCAGACTCCATGCTGAGGGGGAACTGGACCTGGGGCTCCTTCTCACAACCCTGAGATCATGACCTGAGTTAAAATCAAAAGTCAGATGCTTAACCGACTGAGCCATCCAGGTGTCCCCAAATCAATTCTTATAATTTTAAAAATGGTCTTGTTTCAGACATTGCTAACCACATGTATACTTTCAGTAAGAATACAGTCAGTATGTTGCTGTTTCTTTTACTTATTAAAATAGCTTATTAAAATTGCCATTATGTAATTCGTTCTCTATGGCATATATAACAGTTTGCATGTACTTGGTTAAAAAGGTATAAAAATCTAATCTGTATCAGAGTATGAGAAATTAAAAAGACTACACAATATAAACACTTTTATTCTATTTATTAATGCTTTTTGGGAAATATTTTCCCTTTTCACATTTGTTGACACCTCCTCTAGATTCAGCTTTTAAAATTTTTGTTAGTTTAAAAAAATTATTAAGACAAGTCCATACATATTCATATTTACTCAATTTCTACATAGTGTTTTTTCTATTCCAGGCTTCTACCCAGAAAACTATAGTATATTTAGTTTTGTCAACCTAGACTCCTCCTCTTGGCTGTGGTCCTTTCTCAGACTTGTTTTTAATGACCTTGATGATTTTAAGTCCAACTGGTCACATATTTTGAAATACGTCCTTCAGAAGGATTTGGGTGATGTTTTTCTCATAATTATACTTGTTTATGTGTTTTGGGGAGGAAGACCACAAAAGAAAAGTATTTTTGGGGTTTTTTTAGTTGGTTCCACGCCCAACATGGGTCTTGAACTCAGGACGCTGGGATTGAGAACCACATGCTCTACTGACTAAACCAGTCTGGCACCCCAAGAAAAGGGTTTTCTAATCCTATCATGAGGCTACATAATATTAGGCTGACGTATCACTGTTGATATTAACCTCAATCACCTGGCTGAGGTAGTATTTGTTAGGTTTCTTACCTTAAAATTATCTCTTTTTCTTCTTCTGAGTTCTCTATTACTTGGTAGAAACACACCGTGCCTGTGTCCTTTTAGATAGATCTTCAAATCTATCAATTATCTATGTATGTAGATCTATCTCTGTATACAAAGATCTACATCTATCTATAAATCAATTTTTATGTATATTAAGCTAAATATGAGTTCACACTGATGTCTCCAAATCTATTCCATTACCACATGAGTCATTTTAGCTTTTCCCCCTTATTTATCTGCAATCTCCTGTATCAGCATTGAGAATCCTGAATCCCTCCATTTACCTTGCATTTACTTACCTTTTTAATCCCAGTGTGTATCTATACTGTTACCAGAATTGTTAACCTGTGCTGCCATTAACATTGCATCAACTACAGTATAGTACTAGGTACAGCTCCTTCTAACATTGGTTTGTCAGATGAGACTTATTTCCAAAGTTTCTTAGGCCAATGCATTTTTCACTCACCTGCAGTCATGTCTTTAATGTATTAGCAATATGGTTTGATTATTTTTTCAGAGTTTGCATTCCTTCCTGGGAGCAGTCAACCTCATATATGTGTGTGTGTGTATGTACATATTACACATTGTATAAGGTTATATATATAATTAAGCATATATATTTAATGCTAATACATTAAGACATATTTTCTGTGCTGTAAATTTCTATGGTTTCAATACATACATAGTATCATGTACCCATGACTACAGTATCATACAGCATATTTTATTACCCTAAAGAAACACCCTGTCAATTAGACTTATTTGACATCACCTCTCCCCAAATGCCCGGGAACTTCTGTCTTTCTTATCTTGCATTTTCTAGAACTTCACATAGATGGAATCTTACAGCATGTAGTCTTTTCATACTGGCTTTACTGACTTAAAAATATATATTTAAGAATCATCCGTGTCTTTGTATAGCAAGATAGCAAATTCCTATTTATAGTAAGATAGTATCACATTCTACTGCTGTACAAGAGTTTGTTTTTCCATTCACTTATTGAAGGTCATTGGTTACTTCCAGTTTGGGACAATTATGAGTAAAGATGCTATATACATTTGTGGACTGTTTTGTGTGTGTGTGTGTGTGTGTGTGTGTGTGTTCATGAGTTTTTAAATCAGTTGAGTGTCTAGAAACACAGTTAATGAGTTATATTGGAGGACTGGCTTTATAAAAAACTTCCAAATTGCTTTATGAAATAAGTTTACCATTTAAATTCCCAACAGCAATGAATGAGTACTCTTGTTGCTCCACATTCATACCAATAATTGCTACTGTCAGGTTTTCTTCTTCTAGTCATTTAAATGGGCATGTATTGATATCTCAATTGTTTTTTGAATTTCCTTGATGATAAATGAGGATAAGCATTATTTCATACATGTATTTGTCATTCGTGGCCTTTTCATCATAATTTTGGTAAATTTTAAAGGAGAAAACTTAACAAAAAAACACACCCAACTTTAGATGCAATACCACAAGTAAGCTAGAAAATGTCATAAACAAATGATCTTAGTATAAAATCAGGTATTAATTGCATTATAAAAGACAAAATGTAAATTAATAGTTTTTAATACATGGGGTAACTTAAATAGTAGATATGATAATTTTGTGCCACACTTTGTTGAATATATTCAGAATACTTTAGTGTGAGTAAATATCACAGACTTTCTGGAGTTATTTTTTAAGGTCAAATTATTAAATTACTTTCCTAAGAGATGTCAAGTAGTACTATGATAAAGGACTTATTTCAGTTTGAACAGAGCCCTTATCTGTCTTACTGATCTCTTTTTAAGAAGAACTATTAAAAACTACTTGGCCCATATTTAAGTTAAGTATATACTTATATGAGGCCAAAGGCAAAAGAAAGAACTTTTAAAAAGAGTCAGGCTTACATAAAACATTTGAAGAAAGATCTCTTTATGGTTTTAAGCTGCTCATTCATTCATATTTCATTTAACAAAAATATTTTAGGTTTCTATTTGATTTCAGACAAATCTAAAATTCATTTTTCTTGCATAGATTACCTAATTCAAATTATATTTTATTTCGGGGGCGCCTGGGTGGCTCAGTCTGTCTTCGGCTCAGGTCATGATCTCAGGGTCCTGGAATCAAGCTCTACATCGGGCTCCCTGCTCAGCGGGGAGCCTGCTTCTCCTTCTCACTCTCCCTCTGTGTCCTCTCTCTCTCTTTGTTTCTCAAATAAATAAATAAAAACCTTTTAAAAAAGATTATAATTTATGTCTTAAATAATAAGGTTATTCAATTGATTATACAAACGTATATGTATTTAACAATATATTTAATAATACATCAAATGATTACTGTGTATCCTGTCCTGTTCTAGGTGCTGGAAATTATCAGTAAACAAAAGAGACAAATCCTTGTTTTGGGGACCTTACATTTTATAGGGAGCATCAAAAATAAGTAAGATTCCTATGTAAAATACATATTATGCTAGATAGTAATATATATTATAGAGTGTGGGGTTTCTACATGAGATTTTTGCCATGTAAATATTAAAAATTTTACATGGGGTTATGAGAAGGGCTAATACAAGAGGTGACTTTTGGTGAAGACCTAAAAGATAATGACAGTGCTATCCCTGCATGTATCTGGGGGGAGAGTCAGCCAAATGCCTGAGACAGCAGTGTTTCTGGTCAAACGACAGTGATGAGGTCAACGTCACTGAAGTGTTGCTTCATGAGTAGGAGATGAGTAGGAAATGTCAAAAGGATAAGGAACCTACTCTTCTCAAAGTGGGATGAGAAACAGAGGTTTTTAGCGGAGGCGTGTCATGCTCAGCTATGTTTTAACAGCGGTCTCGAAGACCGCTTTGTTGAGAACAGACTGAAATGCGCTCGAAGGAAAGACTAGGAGACCAGATAAGATGTTCCTACTTTAATAACAGGGAGGGAATTGAAAAGGACTGGACTGTAGGTCGGGGCTAAAGAGAAGTGCCTAAGTGCCGGATATCTTACAAGTCAATTGGATAGAATTTTCAAGCAGACTTCTTATATGATCCGAGAAACAGAGATTTATTGAACTCACCAAGGATTTTGGCCTGAATAATTAAAAGAATGGATATGCTTTCAATGGACATTAGAAAATTGCTGCAGAAGCCTTGGGAGAAGATCACCACCGGCTATGTGAACTTTAAGATGCCTGTGTGTTATACCACTGGAGATTGCAAATCAGGTGCACACTTCCGCGGTTCAGGGGGATTGTCTGTGCTTGAGAAGAGATTTCTGAATGTTCTATATATTGATGTTATTTAAAATCAAATAAATGCATGACAATATAAAACAATGCATATAATGCTTTAGTCTTAGGATTAAGGGACTCTTTGTCTGCTTGTCCAGTAAATTCATAAGCCAGTTACAAAGGTAAGACAAATTGGCAGAACGTAGTATAAGTAGCACAAAATAATGCTATAATACAGATATTATTATTAATTAACAATCTCTTCTTCTCTATCAATAAAAGAAATAGAGTGACCCAAGTACTATGTGAATGAGGGGGTTAAAATGTGTATTAGTGTTTAGGAAGCAAACGTTTCAAAGAGTTAGAAGATCAGAAAAAGCAACCAGGAAAGCCTGAAGCCGTGGAACAGATGGGCAATTAAGAATTCATGGAAAACTTCAAGAGACATTAAGTGTGTCATGACATAGCACTACAAAGGGGGGGAACTCATGGAGAATTCTGTGGAAGCCACTGCCTCTGCTGAGCTGCCACTTCTGAGACCTGAAGGTAGAATGGAAGGAAGGAGAGCAAGGATATGCCGGGACCTGCATGCTAGCTAGCTGTCTCTATAGCCTCATCATTTCTAATAACCATAAATTTCTGAGGATATTGGCCACTTCTGCTTTTCAAATCTCTTAAAGCACCAACTAGTTGACAAAAATCTAACCTGGATTATATAGAAATGAGTTTAGAGAATGTACTCGGCTTAAGAGCTGAGCAATGGTACAAAGATAAGAACTCAGTATTCATATTCAGTGTTTAACTTAACAAAAACATTGGCAATGCCATGTTCTCACCAAACACGATACAACTAGTGCTTAGACAATAAGGACATACTAACCCTTTCCCCAAAGAGTATTTACAACATCCTACTTTATTCATTTTCAAATAACATTCATCTTTTAGCTGATATATAACTCCCATTTAATATTAAATAGCAATATTAAATATTTTGAAATTAAATATTGAGATACAGTGTTAACCACTCTTACCATACTTTATTTTGATAATAAAAGAGAGGGGCAATACAAAAGATTTGGTTAATATTTGCAAGTAATTTTTCACATCAAACAAAGCAGGATATGTTCATCAATCCTTATTTCTTCAACTATTCAAATGTAAATCTTAACAAAAAAAGGAGTGCACCTGGGTGACTCAGTTAATTAAGCATCTGCCTTCAGCTCAGGTCATGATCTCAGGGTCCTGGGGTTGATCCCCTTATCGGCAGGGAGCCTGCTTCTCCCTCTCCTTCTGCCACTTCCCCTGTTTGTGCGCGCGCGCTCTCTCTTTCTCAAATAAATAAATGAAATCTAAAAAAAAAAAAAAAACAAAAAAAAAAACAAAGCAAAAAACAAAAACCTGTTCAAATGGTCATAGCGGGTATTTAGAAATTCTTTCTTTCAGGGAATCTTCCATATCTGCTTTGTTCTCAGCAAGCACACCAAATATTTGTGATCCTCCCTTGATGAGGTGACAACCTTTATTCCTGCATAGTTTGTGTCATTAAGCGGTCATCTCTTTAATATATTATTAAATTTTAATCTTATCACAAGCTTTAGAGAGGTGAGAGTTCTCCTTGAGAATATACTGATTCTAAGTGTATTTCTCCCTGCCCACATTGCGTAGTAGCAACCCAATTTGTCTTTGATAGTAAGAATTCATCACTGAGGCCAATACAGTAAACATTTCTCTGTCTGCTGGCTCAACAGAGTGAGGAGCCCAAAGTGGTTAAGTGGCATCTCAGTTTCCAGTTAAATGTAGTCCTGACGCTTCTTGGTGACTTTCCTCTAACCAGCAAAAGCTAAAGGGCAGGGGTGGGAAGCAGAATTTGGCTAGTGTATAATAAAGCGTAGTAAAGTGAGTAGCCACTACTATTTCTACCATTTCAATTATACCTGTGTATCCCATGAATAGGAAGAATTTCACAATACATTGATCACTGTTCTCATATATATGTGTATACTTAGAACCCATATATACATATATACCACACCCAATTGAACATTTCTGTAGTCTAACAAAATTTTGTCACCAAGATGACATCATAAATGAAACTTTGAAAGGGCATTCCTCTATTCTACCAAATTATTATTTTTTTTTCAGAGTATTGGGAACCATGGTAAGACCAGTAAATTCCATAGTCACAGGTCTTAATGCATTTGCTCTACAATGAGGTCCTTTGTCAGAAGTACTGATATGTGGGACACATGGTAGTGAATAAGACATTTTAAGTCAAAGGATGGTGATTTTCACAGAAGTATTATTCTCCCCATCCCCCAACCCCCTTGTTGGGAAAGATCCATGTAACAATCTGACACCAGGCTGCTACTCTGGAGGAATGGAGAATTATTGGAGGCCCATGTTGGTTTCTGCTATTTTTAAGTTGGTGATTCAACACTGGCTAGAGCCATATCGGCTTGAGAAATGGAAATCTCAACTGCTAAACTTGTGCATAACATGCATTCCTGTTTTTATGGCCAAGTTGCTCAAAATGTCTGTTAGACAAGAAAAGGGATCCAGAAAAGAACCTGACTGACATCTTTATAATTAATTATTTTGTCCAGCTGATAACTGATTTTTTTTTCTGCAATTCTTACAATTGGTAAGCATTTAACTGAAGCAGAAATATCCTCAATCCTGTGCCTGTTTGAGGTGGTCGTTTCATCAATTGCCCAAGAGTGTTTCTTCCATGCCCCTGACCATCCAGCCAAACTATTAGCTACAGCTTATAAATCAATATAGATGTGAATTCTTTACCTTCTCTTGTTCTAGGTAAGATAAACAACCAGATGCCCTGCTTAAATGTCTGTCCCTGGAAGGATTTTCCTTCCCCACTATACTTCAGAATCTCTGCAGGGTAAGGTTATAAAGATGCAGCAATTTACTTTCAAGTAAGTCAGAATATTGCATAAAACATCTGAAAATCTGGCCTGATTTTATTTTTTTGCTGGTAAAATTTAACTGGTAATGGGGAACTCTCCTCGAAGCTATAGCCATAGGTTGGGGAAGATGTATGTATTCAGTAGGAGTTTAAGCAAGGGAGGCAGAATCACTTACTCATCAAACATATTAAAGCCATGAGGATGGATGAGCTTGATGATAGATTACTACTGCCTCATATGGGCAACTTAATTAATGCCCCGTTCATGATGCGTGGCTCAGGTTGCATGTTAGTTTGGTGGCATATGTTCAAGCAGCCAATCTCTTCTCAGGCTCATAGAAAAAGTCAGATGCTTTTTTTGAAGGAAATTAAAAAAAAGTTGTTTCATATGACAGCATACCTTTGTTCCCAAATTCTGTAATTCTGCACTGCAATTCATAGACAGGATCTTGCCAGAGTTTCCATGAGCATGTTCAGCTATCACAGATACTTCAGGAACTATTGGGTACTGCGGAGCAGAGAAGTCTGGATCTGTTGGAAAGCTTTCTTCTGATTTGGGTCTTAATCAAAACCAGCAACCTCTCAGTTTGCTTAGTAACTGGGTTGATATATGTTGCTTCCAAATGCAAATGGGTTGATATATGTTGCCTCCCAAATCAAAAAATGTCTACTGGTGTTATATATCTTTCCCAGTAGGGGTGTGTGTGGGGGAGGGGGCACCAGATGCAACAACTTACAAAGGGTGTCTGTGTTATTTGCTATTTCCTTTTTTCTAAGTCTTATCAGCATGGTATCCCATGTAGTGGGGAGGCATGTTGTCACCACTGTAAATATCATTACTTCTTACAAAGGAAATCATTGCATACCATGATCCATATAGGAGACCAGAGTGGTAAAATGAGCAAAAGGATCTCTGTGAAAGAGGTCGTAGCAGAGGTATGAAGAATTTATATACTCCTGGGATTGATTGAAAACTATCCTGTTCAAGTCGAAGAAAGTGGCTTCTGTTAGTCTTTATTAAGAGGAATAGTAGAGAGAAAAAAGAGTTCAACAGTTTAATGAGTACATTTCAGGTGTCAGGACCTCTCATTGATTTGCTTCAGAAAATAACAGTAAAAAAAAAAAAAAATCTAGAACAATTGCATTTGGAATTGCTACTTGACTATATTTATGACAATCCACTATCATTCTCCAAGACCGTTCTATCCTCTGTAGAAACCAAGTAAGTTGCTTGATTTTAAATGTGTGGGGATAATAATCCATGCTCTTCAAGTCTTTTGATGACACTAATTTCTAAAATACCTCAAGAAATGCAACGCTGAGAAAATGGCCTAGAAGAAAAGAAGCCGGTAGGCCATTTTGCTTGGTTTTCCCCACTTTAATATACATTATTTTATAGGTCAGTGAAACAGAATAGAGATTCTATTTTAAAAAATGGAAATTATTTCAGTAGCTGCATTTGTCTATGCTAATTATATGTTCTGGAACTAGGGAACTAACTGTGGGGTGCATGTTAAGGACCACACTGAACTCACTGTGAAATGGACCTGAGCTGAAATTCCATTTATAATCTTATCACCATAAATCTTTATGTGGCCTATATTGAGTAGTTGTAACACCAAGAATTGCAACCAGTAACCCAACAATTTATAGCATTTTCCTTTCCTCAATTGCTGGAGAAAATGGCCACATGTCCCCTTTGGGAAGACCAGAAGGAATATTTACAGTGAACATTTTTGGCTTATGGTAGGGTTCTTCCTTAGGGGACCCAGCTTCCACTTTTATTCAAGGGATTCTGAATCTGCAATTTTAGTCATTTCTGGGGATGTGGTAGGGGCAATAACTCTACTGGCTCTACTATATTTGACAGATGTGGATATTTTTCCCTTATGCAAATAAGTACAGTTTTATTGGCTAAAGAGCTATTTTATTTCTAGGGACACTATGATAAACTGGCTACCACATAAGATTTCTCTGCATTAATCCCTTCTGATTAGTACTTTCGTACTACTGTTCATTACACTAACCATGCCCACCTTGTTTTTGGCAGGAAAATGTCACTAACTCTCCTCTGATACTCTGTGATTACCTCATCTCCACCTCATTCAAGGAGCCTACATAGATGTGAGTAACTCACACAGTCATTCTTGGCCTGCAGAGAGCAGCTACCACAATGTGTTTCCAAAAACCTCAATGAGGGATGCCTTTAGAATTTCATTAAAGGTGGTTGAGCCAGTCATGCAAATATATCCACTCTAGCCATTGGATACTTTCCTCTGTAATATACAGGGAAGTTCTAGCATCATAGCTTCATGTAATGAAGGCTACCAAAAGGTCCAGGATGGTAGTCTAAATAAAATATTTGAAGTGATCTAGGATTATAGTCCTTTGGTCCTAATTTAGCATTCTACTATATGTTACTTAATTTTCTGTCAATAAAAGAATGAGGATATCTTGCAATTCTTTTGGTGAGCGTAATACCATGTTTTAGTTACACTTTGAAACTATTTCCTGGGGCCTTCTAATGTTTGCATCTGTTCATAGTTCTAGAAGCAATGAGAATTGGAAGGGGGTAGATATTTAAGAGAATCAGCATTTCTCATTAAATCAAGAATCTATTAAGAAGTCACATTTTATGGCATAATATGGACATTCTGATAGTTGTATTTTGATTGTACTCTCAGAAACTGAGTAAGTAATTACAGGATAATTTTGCAAATAAAATAACATCATTTTGTGAAAGGCTCAGACTGAAAACTCCATTTATCATATGAGACTCATAAGATTCTGTTCTAATTGGTGGAAAACAATTTTCTTCTGTGTCCTCAAAGATTAGTATTAGCTCAGATTCATGATCTAATCATTTCCAAATTACTAGGAGACTTTCATTTCTCCAGTTAAGAGTAAACCTGATAAGTTATCCTAGTATTATCTTGCCAAATTTAGGGGGTAGATTTATTTTAAGTATCTGTATTCATAGCACAGGGAACTTTCCCAAGAATAAACTCCCTTCTGTTGATGGGGCATTGAGTCTGGGAAATGACTCAGGTATGGAAATTGAGGACACAGACTCGTGATTGGCTCTTTTAAGTCTCCATATTCCATAATATGAACTATTTTCAAGTACAGTGATAAAAAGTATTTGTGATAGGCCTATCTATATATTTCCTGGGAACTCTGTAACTTGTAATTAAATGACAATGGTTAGATGTCTCTGAATGTCTTTTGTCACTTTTACTTTAATGTTGCTTCTTTGCTAATACAGTCCAGGATTCTATCATTCCAGTCATACCAGTAGTTCATTTCAATACCAAGAACTTTTACCTTCTATTCCACAACTTATAGGACTTGAGATTTCTGCAGTATTTTTAACAGATTTTGTATGTTTCTCGCACCAATATACAGTTAATGACTTAGGAATAAATGTATTCTGGGTCAAATTTACTAATGAATGGATGATTCACATGTGAAAAATCCATTCCAGCAGTGCTACCACTCACTGTAAGTAATTGATTCCCTCCTTTATGTTGCTGAAAGAGACTTTAGCACATATATTTCATTGAGTCTAAGCCATCACCAAATTTAGGTTTTAATTAACTAACTACAATTATGTTGATCTGTATCAATGAGTACAACATTTCATACATTTTTTGATGTTTCAGGGATATTTGTTTCAACAAATATGAAATGCAGTTAACGAAAAATGCAACCTTTGGGGTGTAAATTTGGTGAAAGGAGAGGCAATAATGTATACACTGAAACAGGAAAAGAGGAGATAATAATGGTTGCAGGAAATCAACAAGAACAACAAAAATTGTCTCTTTTAAAAATTGTGGATATTCCCTATGTGATATGTAGCTGTCAAAGAATATATGACAATTTTATGTAAATGCAACATAAATCCACTTAGATAGACTGTAGCTTCATATGTTCTTTGGTTCCCAGAAGGGCATACATCCAAACATGGTAAATGATGACCATGATGAGAATATAGTAAGTATAAAATGTTCACAATTTCTTGACCTTCTTAAAGTTGATTATTTTCACAATTGTCACAATAATCATATGGTCACTTTAATAATTATGAAGTCATAGGTAGAATGAATTATCTATTTTCTTGTCTACGAAGTACAGACGATATTGTTTTTCTCCCACCTAGTAAAAACTTGTTAACAACGGGGGATATGTAGACAATAAACATGACAGAAGTGCACTATCTTGTTCCACATTCTGTCTACATTCCACAAGTTCTGAAGCTGGTAAGAGAAGTGTTCACAACCATTGAGTATCGGCAGTTTAGTGGAATGGAGAAAATAACTTTCTCTTTCTTCTACCTGTTCTCTTTCCTTTCATTCTTACTCTGTGGGAAAAAATTAGGTGGGGTGGTAGTGCCACAACAAGTAAGTTATCTTTGATTCTACGATTGATTTCTTGTGGCCAATATGGAGTAACAGATATTAGATTTACTTATCCACCTGAATTTTTAAAATGGATGAATGTCTCATGTCATTGGATATTAGACAATGAAGGACCTTGAACAATGAGAGAAAGGAGATAGACAAGGGAAGCCTCATGATGGTCCCAATGTATTGCCTAGAGAATGTTTATAGAGCTTGGTTCAGGAAGGTGGAATCTGGAAGTCTTTGGAAATCTACTTGAGGTAAGGAGACAGGGTTGTAAGACCAAGAAACATAACACAGTGAGAATTCACAAGGAAGAGTATGGGAGAGGAAAAAACTGCAAAGAAAAGACCTCCAGAGTATTCAGTCGAGTATAAATCAGCACCTGTGTGAGGAAAATACCCTAATACTGAAAGAAGCACCTGAAAAGATTAGAAGGAACAGTGCCTGAGATTTAGACAGGGTTGGGAACAAGCATGTTCCCAACAGCCAGAGAGATTCTTCCAGTTCTTTCACATTGAGAATTTCTGTCTCTTCTGACAAGTTAACCGAGGATCATTCATTTGGGTCACCCTTTAGTTTAGGCAGCGTTTCACTGTCTTTTGTCATTGAATGTAGCTGTGGAAAATTAGAAGTAACTTCATTCTTTTCCTGTGGGTCATAAGCATTTTTTATATGACATTTTCTAACTCTATCAGTTACTTTTTATAATTAATAAGGGTATATATTTAATTTAAGGTTTCTATTTACATTCTTATATGCTCTGTGATATACTTTTGTTTTCATTTTAGGTGGTTTTCTTCTATTACACATAAATAACGATTTTGTATATCATTTATTAAACTGGGTACTGTTGGTCTCTCCATATCATTTTTCGTTTCTCCAATTTTTTATTCTAATTTTTCCTCCACACTTCCTGTAATAATATAAAGAACCCCTTTAGCTTTGACTCAGTTTTTATTAGTGACTCTTCTGTGTGTCTTCTGTTTTCTAATTGCACTGAAATCTCTATTTTCATCTCATTCAGCTGCCCCATCATCACATCTTTGAGATCTTAAGCTCATGTTAGCATAAGGTTCTAATTTTTATCAGAGGAGGCACTTCAGGGAATTTTTCTGTCACTCGTCTGTTTAAAAAATATATTCTTAGCCCTTTTTCAAATTTGTGTGCTCTTCTATTTATAAGTGTCTATAGCTTCCATATGATTTCTTTCCAGTCTAATCATATTTAAAGCAGGCAATTTCGGTAGAACCTGCACAGTGCACAGATCTATTTACTTTATCATAGTATCGATGCATTAACATTTCCCATGTATCACCACTTCATTTGCCCACTTTCAGAGCTACACACTTTAAGGAATAGAATTTTGATTTTTGTGTTGCCTACGAATGGGAACAAGATTGGGAAGAAAGCACTGGGAGGTGCTTACAGGTCTTCTTTGCAAATAGGGCTCTATTTTCTCTTTTAAAAACTATTATAAATCTCCTATATCAGAGTGATCCATAGGCAAATTTATCATATTTCCTTGCTTTTTACTTGCTTTCATAACTCAATATAGTTCTCTATTAAGTGAAAATTCATCTCATACCTTTATAAGATATTAAGGCCTGTCTGCTTTTGTTAACTTTAGATATAAATTTAATTTACATAACAAAAGGAAGGATTGAAGTCTCAAATTCAAATTTATAAATAAATACATATCATTTCTAACATTTGGCAATATGGAAAAGTATAAGATATTTGAAGACCAATGACATGGTACAGATTGGAAACACTTGCCATAAGGAAAACCTTAGTAAAAGTGGATAGCTACATACGATGGTTTATGCCTGAAAAGAGAAAGGAATAAATGATATGCTTTTCATTATCTGGAGCCCATGTAAATATAATTAAGCACTTCTTTAGACATGAGTGTCAATGCATTTGTGTCTTCCCTTTGGGTTTTAACAGGGAGCTGATGCTGTGAACCATATGTACATATTTATAAATAGCAAACATTAACTCACTTGCTTTGCAGAAAGTATCACCATAATGTTAAGTATAATTTTTATTAGTTCAAGCTCATTATCTCAACAATTTCAGAGAACAATATTCTCCATGAGATGGCTGTAGCCCTACATCCTGTTAAAACCAAAACCTTAGCATTCTGGCTAAGCAATACTACTCCAGATATTTCTGTTTACTTTCCCATTGAAAATTATGTCCTTAGAAATTCCATATAGAGTGGAACATTGTTGAGAGTTTAGCTAAGTTATTCCATGGTATTGCTGCCCCAGTATCCATTTCATTTGGCTAGTTGGCCTACTGGTTGCTTAAACCGACATTAGTCTCCTCATGCAAGTACATGCCCTTGGTAACAGCCTGCATAGTTGCAAGCAAATGTAAGCTCCTGATATGACATCCCCAGCAACTCTTGTGATCAACAGTCTTCTCTGACTCCCAGCATCTTCCCCTTGTGTGTTCCTAGTGATAAGACCCCTCCTGTATGACTTACCAAACCTACTCTTTTGGTTTTTATTGACCAATCTGGTCTTAGCATAGGAATCCCAAACACTCCACCCACATACCTTAATAGACACATGTTCCTAAGGTCCTGCCTTCTCTGTCTCTGCAGAGTGACCTGACTTCCCCTCTAGCCCCCAAGGCATGCTGGGTATTTTCTCCAGGAACAGTGAGATGGTTTATGCACTATTTCAATTTCTCTTGTGGTGTATTGTTGAACTACTGCTCACTATCCTTCACCCTATGCTCCACTTAACAAGGGGTTAATTTGAAAGATTCAAAACAAGTATGTAGTAGTCAAACAAAAAACATTTTTTATTCTGTAAATTTACTAGTAAATTTAGTGTATGAGAAACATGAATATATATATTTATTTATCAAGATAAAAGTTGTGAAAATATGTACATCACTACAATCAGTACCTCTTCTTTTTGAAGCCAACTGCAATCATTTCTTGTTTGTTTGAGATTATCATTTACTTAAAAAGCATTTATTAAGATACAGTACAACCTTCCAAGATTGAATCTGAAAGAAATAGAAAATTAAAACAGACTGACTATTAGTAATGAAATTGAATCATTATTCAAAAAACTCCCAACAAACAAAAGTCCAGTACCAGATTGGCTTCACAAGTGAATTCTACCAACATTTAAAGAAGAGTTAATACCTATCAATCTCAAACTACTTCAAAAAATTGAAGAGGAAGGATTACTTCCAAACTCATTCTATGAGGCCAGCATTACCTTGATCCTAAAACCAGATAAAGACACTACAAAAAGAAAAAATTACAAGCCAGTATTCCTGGTATACACAGATGTAAATATCCTCAACAAAATATTAGCTAATCCAATTCAATAATACCTATAAAGGATTATTTACCATGAACAAGAGAGACTTATTTGAGGAATGCAATGATGGTTCACTATGTGCAAATCAATCAACATGATATACCATATGAACAAAAAAAATAGATGCAGAAAAAGACTGAAAAATTGAACATCCATTTATGATAAAAAACAAACAAACACTCAACAAAGCATGTATAGAGGGACATAATAAAACCACATATACAAACCTAGAGCTAACCTCATACTCATTGGTGAAAAGCTGAAAACTTCTCCTCCAAGATTAGGAACAAGACAAGGAAGCCTGATGTGACCACTTTTATTCAACATGGTAATGTCTTCTTAGCCATAGAAGTTAGGTAAGAAAAAGAAATGTAAAAAGTATCCAAATTAAAAAGGAAGAAGTAAACCTGTCAGTATTTGCATATAACATATTATGTATAGTAAAGCTTAAAGCTTCCATAAAACAACAACAAGAACAAGAACAACAACCACAACAACAAACCTATTAGAACTAATAAATGAATTCTGTATAGTTACAGGACATGAATCAATACACAAAAATTTGTTGCATTTCTACATACAAATAATAAAATATCAGAAAAAGAATTTTTTAAAAATCCCATTTACAACTACATCAAAAATAATAAAATAACTAGTAATAAATTTAAATCAGGAGGTGAGAGTCCTATACTCTGAAACTGATTAATTCATAAAAAAATTGAAGATGCATAAATAAATGGAAAGATATATTATGTTCTTGAATTGAAAAAATTAATATTGTTAAAATGTCCATACTATCCAAAGCAATCTCCAGATTCAAGGTAATCTCTATCAAAATACCAATGGCATTTCACATAGAATTAGAACAAATAACCTTAAAATTTTTATGGAATCACAGAAGACCCCAAATAGCCAAAGCAATCTTAAGAAAGAAAAATAAATCTGGAGATGTCACACATCCTAATTTCAAACCATACTACAAAGTTAATAATCAAAGCAATATGATATGGCATAAAAACAGACATATAGATCGATGGAACAGAATAGAGTCCAAAAGTAAACTCACATTTATATGGTCAATTAACCTATGACAAAGGAGGCAAGAATATACAACGGGGAAAAGACAGTCTTTTCAACAAGTGGTTCTGGGAAAACTGGACAGCTACATGCAGAAGAATGAAACTGGACCACTTTCTTATACCATATACAAAAATAAACTCAAAATGGATTAAAGACTTAAATGTAATATCTAAAACCATAAAACTCCTAGAAAAAAAGCATAGATGGTGAGCTCTTTGATACTGGTCTTATGATATTTTTTTTGGATTTTCTCCTTAGACAAGGACAGCAAAAGTGAAAATAAACAAATAAGACTACATCAAACTAAAAAGTTTTTGCACAGTGAAGGAACCCATCAACAAAATAAAAAGGCAAACTGTTGAATAAGAGAAGATTATCACAAATGGTATACCCAACAAGGAGTATAAAGAACTCATACAATTCAGTATAAAAAAATTAATTAAATAGACAAAGACCCTGAATAGACATATTCCAAAGAAGAAACATTGCTGGCCAATAGGCATATTACAGGATACTCAACATCACTAACCACTAGGGAAATGCAAATCAAAACCACAGTGAGATGTCACCTCACACCAGTCAGAATGACTAGTATCAAAAAGAAAAGAAATTATAAGTATTGGGAAGGATATAGAGAAAAGGGACTCTTCATGCATGTTGGTGGGAATGTAAATTGGTATAGCCACTATGAAAAACTGTATGGAGTTTTCTAAAAAAATTAAAATAGAACTACCATACAATGTAGCAATTCAATTTCTGGGTATTTATCAGGAGAAAATGAAAACGCTAAATCAAATAGACACATGAATCCTTGTGTTCATCTCAGCATTATTTACAATAACCAAGATACCAAAGTAACCCAAATTCCCATCAATAGGTAAATGGATAAAGAATATATATGTGATATATATATCATATATCACATATATATGTGATATATATATCATATATCACATATATATGTGATATATATCATATATATCATATATATATGAACATTACTCAGCCATAAAAAATAATGAAATCTTGCATTTGAGATTACATGGAAGGACCTAGAGAACATTATGCTAAATGAAATAAATCAGACTAGAGTAAGACAAATATTGTATGACTTCACTTATATGTGGAATCTTAAAGATAATACAAACAAAACAAACAGATTTATAGATTCAGAGAACAAACAAATGGGTACCAGAGGGGAGAGGGATGGAAAGGATGGACAAAATAGGTGAAGGGGATTAAGAGGTACAATTTTCTAGTTATAAAATTAATTTTACATATATATAAATCTAGTTATAATATATATATATATTTATTATATATAATATAATATTAATATATTTATATTTTATTTATATATTTATATATAAATATATAATATATTCATATATAAATATATGTAAAAATTTATATAAATATTAAAAATAATATTTATATTATTATATTTATATAAAATATAAAATATATATTTATATATAATCTAGTTATAAAATTAATAAGACATGTGAATGTAGTATACAGGATAGGACATATAGTCAATAATACTGTGACAATTTTTTTGGTAACTAGAATTATCGTAGTGACCATTTTGTAGTATAAGTAAATATCTGATCACTATATTGTATAACTAAAACTAATACACTATGTTATATAACTAAACTAATACAATCTTGCATGTCAATTATTCTATTTTTTCAATAAAAAGAGTTGAAGTTAATAAAGTAAACAAAAATTAATTTAAGTTTTTTGGGGTATAAGTAGTTATGAGGATAAAAGAGGAAATGTGTCTGGGGGAGAAAGAATAATAATCAATTTTAAATGTCCTAAGATAATTGGCATTGTTTGAGTTGTACACAAAAATATAAGTAGCATGTGGTTAAACAAGTGAGGGATGAAAAAAAATCAACTCCTGTTACTTGTGAACTGGCCATGTTACTCCTAGATGTTGGTGTCGTTAGGAGGTAATTGCCACTACCAGCTAGGCTTTGGTGGCCTCTTACTGAATGTAGACAGTCTCACAGAACACCACCGTAAGACAAATTCACAGTGTGCACCATGATGAACTAAGACCAAAGCTTAGTCACTGTTCAAACACAGAAGATAGCAAACATTTCCCCTCCCAGATGAATACTGCATCTTCCAATTAAAAGCTCAACTCTGTTTTATTTTTCTTTTAGATTAAATGGCTTAAGATACACAATCTTATCCTTACCCCAACTTTCTGATCACACATAACCAAAGCAAATCCTGCTTCCACTGAAACAGCCACAGAATCACCTAACACCAGACCAAATTCCTTTTTTTTTTTTTAAAGTTTTGTTTATTTAAGTAATCTCTATACCCAACATGGGGCTCAAACTCATAACCCCGACATCAAGAGTCACAACTTCCAGCCAGGCAACCCAGCCCAAATTCTATAATTTTTTCTAACAACATTTTAATGAGACCACCCCTCCCCCATAATTATCTGTGGTGGGGGTTTTCTCTTGCAATGAAACTATTACACTCAACTTTGTTTCAATACAGGTGTGTTTGACAATGCTCTTTTGGCTGGAAGGCATTGTCAGAGTCTGGGTCATATTACTACAGGAGTTCGGCTGTTTTTGGTTCCATGAAGAGTGTGGTCTCACTGACTGCATCACTAAGAATTCTAAAAGCAAAGAGGTGGGAAATGATTAGAAAGAGTTAATGAAAGGATCATTTACTAATGTCTGGAAAGGGTGAACAGGACAGAAAAGAGATTGTGAGGCATCCAGAAATACAGCAGCAGAGCGGTCTGAGGAAGTGATCTCTGGACCTAGCGCCAAGGATGCAGGAACTACCCATCTGAAGCTGTGGTCTTCAGCCGAGAAATAGAGCCATTACCAGAACATTATTTTGTGACAAAGAGGAAGACTAAACATCCTGAACTCTTTTCTCCTCACACCCACGAGTCTACTGTCAATAACCCTCTCTGACCAAACCCATCTGGGAGACAAAGGCAACAGCTTATGGATGATTCAGTGTGTGTATCATTGACTATCTGGGGCACGTGCAAGTTTGGACAAGACAGAGATTGTGGAGGATTGCATGTGGCGGATAAATGGAGAATATCCAGTAGATGAATTAGAAGTGGCTTAAACCAAACTGGTTATTTTTTTTACCTATGTTTAATTTCAAGATAAAGTTCAGCAGCAGGCTTGGTTTTATGGGTTTGCGACACACAGTCAACTAAAGCACCGTACTCAGAAGGGTGCTGGGCTTATGCTATGCTGTCATCATCTTACAATTCGTAATAGTTTTTTCTTAGATTTTCTCAGTTTTTGTGTTTTGAAGATGAAGTCCTTTGGGGCAATGAAGTATGTAAATGTGAAGTGAAAATACATACATGTTAAGGGGGAAACCATGGGTAAAAGGGAAATGCTTTATATTTTATTACATTTACAACATTTTTCCTTATTTTATGAGGAAAGTGTCTCAAATTTTTATTTATTACTATTATTTTTTATTGTGCACTAGGCCTGCAAAACATTTTAGCCGGTACTTTCAGCAGCTATAAAAGCATATGCTATCTGAACCAGCTCTCTTGTGATTTGTGGGGTCTCCCTCTCTCCCATGTACATCAGGTGGCATGGAAGCTCCAAGAATATGTTTTCATTCAGTATTGATAAAACAGAGGGGAAAAAGGGTACCTTCTTCACAGATGACTTCTCTTCTATCAGGAAAAAAGTCTAGATCTCAGAGGTCTCTCAGTTACTCACCCTCCTGTTCCCCAAAGGTGATTCTTGTTCTAGTGAAAAGGAGGACAATAGTTTGAGGACTTGGCATTGTTCATTTCTATAGATGAAGACACTGGGAGCAGGAAAAAGCAAGGACAAATTATTTTGAGAGACTATGGACAATGTGTGCCACAGCTATGAATACCCGTTAACTTACACAGATTAAAATAGCTAGTTGGTTGGTAAAGCTGTTCATATTTTCTTTCAGTTAAAGTTTCCTTCTTTGTCAGTTGTTAACCAGTATCTTGAGATTTAACTGTTTATATATATTTTAAATGATTGTTAAACGTCTTCCATTGGCAGTAAATAAAAACTTTATTCATCAAAATTATAGATCTATCCAGTGCATAAAGAACACAACCTTCCTAAAAGTGCAGGCTTCCATGGGTTTTTTACTTTCTAAATATTTTCATTATTCATTATCAAAATACAGCTTTTTAAAAAAATTTCACCAATATCTCATATATATGAACAAAGGCAAATGAGATCTTTGTTCTTTTTTCTAGTGCCTTTGTCAAATTAAATATATAATGTTCTACTCTAAATTGCAAAACAATAGAGGGCATTGTCTATGTGTGTATGACACATTTGGAGATGTCAATGCCAGGTAAGTTCAATTACCCTATGCTTTAAATAATGGTGAGATACTGCCATCTCCTGTTTACTAAATAAAGGGAAATCAGACAGACAGACAGACAGATACACACACACACAGAGAAGAAGAGATTCAGGAAATAGTTACTTAAAAAAACCTCTAAATATGTGTGATTATGTTGACTTATTTTGAGCTTTTAGTTTTTCAGAACCAGAAATGTGACATTAATTCCAATTGGTATCTTATTCCTAAGAAGTAGCTTTCACTTAAAACAATATAAAAGCATTGATTATGTGACCATTATATTTGAGTATTAAGAATGTAGACTCTTTTGTATGATGGGAAATGTAAAGATATGAATGTGTCCCTCAAAAATATTTTGTCTGTCTACTTTTGTGTCTTACACATATATGGAAGCCCTTATTCTCAATGACTCAGATGTGATCACCCTTGAGTTTCTGTCACTCTTGTTTGAAGTTCTGTCTAGCAGTCCCCCATTTTATAGGATTGCACTCCTTGTGTCTTCTAGAATGTCATAGGCCATGGACTCAGTAGAGCTTTCTCTGTTTAATGCCCCTTCTTCAGTGCTTCTTTTCTCCAGAACTCCATAATTTTCCTTATTCTGACAATTTGTTAGCCTACTTATTGATTTTCTTCTCATTCCAAGTCTTTGATATCACCATATATATTTAATTGAAAAAAATGAAGGCCATCTCTATATTTTATTGGCTAGCCCAAATTTTTCCTCCATCTATATTTTTTATTGCCAATGTTTATTGAAAAAATAGGGAAAATATTCATTCCAGATGATAAATGTAATAACTTTAAGATTACTAGAGTGGTCTAGACAGAATTATTTTAAAAAATGAGTCATTGGAATAAAGTAGTAATTCAAAAAGCCAGAATTAACTAAAGAAAATAAAACAACTTTTTAAAATTTAATTTAACTGGTTTAGTTACAAAACTAAGAATTTCAGGATGTCTGGGTGGCTCAGTCAGTTAAGAGACTGACTCTAGGTTTCTGCTCATGTCGTGATCTCAGGGGTTGCGAGATTGAACAGGGTCAGGCTCTATGCTCAGCAGGGCTTCTGCTTGAAGATTCTGTCCCTCTGCCCCTCCCCCAACTCACATGCACACGCACACCCACATTTTCTCTCACTGTCTCTCATATAAATAAACAAATCTTAAAAAAACCCAAAACCTGAGAATTTCTAAGATGTCATGGACAGCATCCATTAGAACATGTTGAATGGCAAAAGCTATAACACAACCCTACTTTTTCCTTAAACCCTAACTGAAAAAAGCCTGAAGGCCTTGGATATACCCATACTACAAAGAAGCAGCTAGTTTTTGGAAGCCTTAAGTATAGAAAAAGGCTTTACCACCTTGCTATTAATCTCAAACACTGTTTTATTAAAGCTGAATGTGTCCCTGTTGAATTGAAAATCTATGAGACAGGTGAATTCTGCATCTAAACCATACTTCATGTGTCCTAGGGAACTTAGCACAGCTGTGAAAAGCACCCATCCTTGTTATTCGTAGTTTGCTGTTCTGAAGATTTAAAAGGAATGGTCCAAATGGAACCATCAGGGCTTGACTGAAAGAACGCTTTAAAATTGATCCATATGCCATGATAGAATAAATAATTCATTGGTTTTCTCATGAATTAACAGTATAGTAATAAATGTTGATTAACTCTAATTTGATCACTAGCCATACAAAGCCTCATGTTTTCCACACTGTCACATGTGCTAGTGTGTCAACTATAATAGATATGTAAATAGAACCTTTTCTTGGTAAAGATTATTTATTTATTTGAGAGAAAGAAAGAGAGAGAGAGAGCATGAGTGGGGGGGCAGAGGGAGAGGGAGAAGCAGACTCCCCACCGAGTGTGCAGCCTGACGTAGGGCTTGATCCAGGACTCTGAGATCATGAACTGAGCTGAAGGCATACACTTAACCAACGGAGCCACCCAAGTGTCCCTGTAAATAGAACCTTTGAACATACTACATGATGGTTTATTTATGATTTATTCTTCAAAACCATTCTTAAAATGATTTACACCAATCCAGCACATTTGTTTCTTTTCTATTCACTTATCTTCTTTTTTTAAAAGGTTTGTTTTATTTATTTATTTGTGAGAGAGAAAGAGAGAGCAAGTAAAGTTCAGAGGGAGAAGCTTTCCGGCAGATTGCACAATGAGTGTGGAGCCCAACATGGGGCTCGATCTCATGACCCTGAGATCATGAATGACCTAAGCTGAAATCCAGAGTCCCACACTTAACTGACTGAGCCACCCAGGCATCCTGCCTACTTATCTTCTTAAAAATATACATTCATCTATCACTATGATTTAATTTATATTGTTTTCCTTTCAAATTACCATGAATCATGAAATATAATACTATATTTTATTCGTTTTAACCTACCTACTTATAGACTTTTACAGAGTTTTTATTGTGATTCAATTTTATTCAATTTATTTAAACATTTCTTCTTATTGTTTGGATCTGTGCTAATTTTTTAAGAAATATCAGTGGGTAAGATTAACAAAGACTTTGCTTCCATCAATTTTCCTCACTATACCTCTTTTTTTTTTTTTAAAGATTTTATTTATTTATTTGACAGAGATAGAGACAGCCAGTGAGAGAGGGAACACAAGCAGGGGGAGTGGGAGAGGAAGAAGCAGGCTCATAGCAGAGGAGCCTGATGTGGGGCTCGATCCCATAACGCCGGGATCACACCCTGAGCCGAAGGCAGACTCCTCACTATACCTCTTACTACATAATGACTGTTTTCTTTTTCTTGCTCTAAGTTATTCCTTTCTTTTTCACCAAATTTATACACTTTCGAATTTTATTTTATTTTGACTTTTCTGTCTGTATTTCTTCTTTTGGTGATTATATTTACTCTTCAATCTTCAACAAACATATCTATGCATGACGTTGCAAAATCTACATGTCATGACATTTAATTTCATACTCATAAGTACTAGCCACCACCAACAAGCAAAACCAACCAAGCAACAAACCAAACAGCATCAACATCATCAGAATAAGATAAAGAGATATTGTGTCCAAGTTATGGCCCCAACCCAACACACCATTATTATATATTTCTGTACCCTGTGCTCTGGCCAATCTGGATTACTTGGTATTATTTATATTCCATGTTTTAACCCTTCCCCTTTACTTAGATGTCACTTCAAATGCATTTACCTTCTTGAATCCCAAACCTAGTATTTGCTACTTTTCATTCTTTCCTCTTTTATTCTTTTTGTTTCTTTTTCCTTTTACTCTAAGGTCTTAATTTCCTTTCTTCCTTTTCCTTCCATTTTTCTTTCATTTATTCACACAATATTGAGTGATGATTTTATTACCTATTCTAAGTGTAGAAGGCACACCAATGACAGACACAGAATGCTTCCTTTAGCATGAGCATGGGGAAGACAGATAATTAAAAATATACTAATACACATCATATTTTGATAAATACTATGGGAAAAATAAAGCAGGGTAAGACCTATAGTCATTGCAGAGCAAGGAGTATTTGCTTTTTGTAAAGAGCTGATCAAGGGAAAGCAAACTGAAAATGTTAAACGCAAACACAGGCTTAAAAGAAGAGATCATGCATGACTTAGATATAAGACTAAGAGAATTCCAGATAGAGGAAATCTGCAGGAAAAAAAATAAATAAATCCCTGAAATAGAAAAGGATAGGTCAAGGCCAATGGAGATAAAAGATACAAACTCAGGAGTAGCAAATAAGGCAGTTATTGTAATAATACAGGTGAAAAATGATGGTGAATTGGATCAAGATGATAGCAGTGATCTTGCTATAAGATGGACAGATTTCAAATATATCTTGAAGTCTAACCAAGAGAATAACTATTATATTTCTATATTTATAGTTTATAAATTAGAAATTTATATTTCTATTATATATATGCATGTATATCTCAGTAGTTAAATTACTCTAATTAAAATACATAGACCACTTAATCTTTACTGCATTTATGGCAATTGTCATTAATTGAGTATAGTTATATTTTTTGTTTACATAGAATAAATCCCGTAAGATTTGCAAAAATTAAATTATGCATAGATACTGATGAATGAAGAACTAAAGGATGAATTGTATAAAGGTGATGATATTTTCTTTTAAAATAATCCTTTTTGGTTAAATAAAATATAATTTTGTTTACAAATATGGATATACATATCAAAGTATAAAATGGAAAATATAGGTTAATCTCCAATTTACAATGTCTATTGCTTCAATAGCTAGGAAAGTTGAACAGATGTCTGGTTTTCTTTTGTGATTTGCACATCCATATTTTTTTTTGTTTTGCTGTAGAGATATTCTCTTTCTCATTAACTGTATATATTTTATTTTTAGTAGAAACAATATTCCTTGGTCGTTTCTTGATGTTGCACATATAACATAAGAGATCCAATTTTATTTTCCTCAAGATAGAATTAGATATGCCAATTTCATTTATTGATTCAAATTACAGTATTTAAATATTTTAAATATCCAATAATATTCAGATATCTTAATTCTTCATTATGCCTATTTTTTTTCTCTTATTTGGCCAGGACCTTATTGTTTTAATTGCATTTGATTTTATTGTTTTTAAAACTTAAATTTCATATGGCTCCATTTATTATTTATTAATTTTAAAATAATTGCTGGTGAAATAATTTTCCAATTACAGAATTAGTTTTAAATGTTGACATTTTTATTGTTATTCCTTTAAATACATATCATCATATGGGCAAGATGAAGATTTACTGGAGGTTTTTGTTTTCTTTTCCAAATACATTTTCCCTGTATCTTCACCAGTAACTAAGCTTCGAAATTTTAAAATATTAGTCTTTTTAAAAATATTTTCTTGTATAAAAAAATAAAATGAAATCTTCAAAAAACTACTGGAACTAATAAGTGAATTTATCAAGGTTGTAGAATACAAGGTCAATACACAAAAATCAATTCTGTCTTTACATTAGCAATAAACGAATTGAAAACATACAAATTATAATAGCATAAAAAGCAAATTTATTGGAGTTTTGATGGATTCTACCTGTTTTCTGCATTTAGGGTAAGAAAAAATGGTACTATGAGTCACTATCATTAATTTGAAATAATTATATTGCCCAGGTGTGACCGGAATAAAATATAAAGATGCATCAGTTAGGATAAATGGTGAGTTGTAAAGAAATACTAAAATATGCAATGGCTTAAACAAACAGTTTTTTCTCTCTCAGGTGGGTGTCCAGGCTTGTTCAACATTGAAAAGAGAACTTTCCAGGATCATGCAACCATGATTTTTCTCTCTTGTTGTTCTGCCATACTCAACAGACAGTCCCCATGGTTACCACCCTTTCTCTCACGTTTATAATGGCATTGCAGTTGCTGAAGGGAATTGTACTCTTCGTCCACTTAAGGCCATGATTTGGGCTGTGCACATTGCTTGTATTCAAATACACATGAGATCAGAATCTAGACCAATGTAGGCAATGCCTATATGGGGACTGAGGAAAGTTGCTTTAGCTGGGTGCCCTGTGGGCCCACTGAAAACTTATGTAAGTATAGAAAATGGGGTTACCATACACTGGGGTTAACAGCTCCTGTAACAATATAGAACTAGTATGATTTTCTAATGATAATTACTTTATAATTAACTATAGTTATGTTCTAAATCCATATTTAAGAGAATATATTTGTTCAGCACTTTGAATTGAATACCACAGTTTATATATTCACTATCAGAGCATCTGAGCTGTAGTAGTGTTATTGAGGATGTCTGTTTCCTTTTTGCATATGAAAATGTTTTGTTTATGTCCTAATAATATATACCACATATCTGTGTACCATGGAGGTTTGAATGGAAGGTATATTGTTTATAGAAAATATAATTCACGTGTAATTATTAAATATAATATTCAATCTAAATGATTGAGTATCTCAAAGATTAATATTTGTGCTTAGAACATCCTGGGTACTGAATTGACTGTATTTTTTATTCTATTGAAAATCATTTTATCATTAAGCTATTAGTAGGAAAATTTTAACCTTACCCCATCATTATAAACTAAGAACAAATTGATTATCGTATTTTACTTTATCAACTAATTTGCACAGAAATTTCACAAATATATTCTTCAATAAATATTATTAATATTTTACAGTGAAATGAAGTTAGATTTAGATTCTGATGTCCAAAAGTTAATGTTTTTGTTCATATCCTTCAAAACATATTTCAATGTCATAACATGACAGAAAAAAAATTCTTTGTTATTCTATCTCTTTTTTTTGCATGGTAAGAATTCAAGAGAATTCACATCTTATGTATTATCCCATATGTATCTGAAAATAATGAAGGATAAATAAGATACAGCACAGAGTATTTACTAAATAGCTTAAAATTATTTGTGTAAACACACTAGTGAGCTTTTTAAGAGAAAACCTTTTACCTAATAACTAAAGTAGCTAATTGTATAATTTGAGTTGTTCAGCTTATTTCCTGAGTTCTTTATTTTCAGTTAAATACTTCTGAAGTAGGTCATATGATTTCATGACCTTTCAAGTAAAATTTTAATATTTGATTTTACAACTTTTCTTTAGTTCTCTTTTCTGCACTGTGTGTAGTCTATAAACCCCAGTAGAATTAATTGCTTAATTACAGAGAATAAGAAGGAATGCCTTTTGAAAGATTTAAAATTTGGATTTCCTACAGTGGAGATTTGACCTGACTGCCTGACCTACGCAGTTTGCACCCATTAAAGAAGGAAAATAAGCGTCTATTTGGGAACACAATTTTAACCTGATAATAAGTGTAACACCAATGCTCCATAATTTTAAGTCATTTTATATTCTAAGAGCAAAGTCTGGAGCCATTATAGTCGTTAATCCTTACCAGTAACCATTTTTCCTCTTAGAAATTAGCTCCACCTCTATTGTTTTAATTGTTTTCTTGGTACAACTCAGATGTGTAGCAGAAATTAGGCATTAAGAAAGTATTAACAGTAGCTGGATCTATAACACTCTGGAGAGAATTTTCCAGCCACAGGATTTGATAAATTTTATGCACAAGACTTAAAAATAAAGTCCATGTAAATATACTTGGGAGAGATATACAGTCCATCTGATGAAGACACATATTTGAATATAGGCTTCATACATGCTTTATCTGTGGGTTAATCCTATTGTCCTCTGATGTCTGTGGGCTCTGCATACATGCAGTACCTTTAAGTTAGTTTTATGCAGGCAAGGGCCCATAAACAGCACCAGAAGTCACGGTAGAAAGGCAAGCAAGTAAGACTCTTTAAATGATGTCATGTGACATGACAGGAACCGTGAAAAAAGTGGTCACTTTTATCTGGAGTATTCATAGAAGAAGTTACAGAAGAAATAAAATGTGAATGAGAGTTTAAAAGGGCAAGAAATATTCATGAGTGCAAGTGAAGATTCAGTCAAGTTCAAAGCAGATACCAGTAAAGTTTTCTGATATGGTAAGAAAAAAAAAATTATTCTTTATGTGAAACAGATCAGGGTAAATAATATGAGAGAGACTTTTGAGTTTTAATATTGCACTGAAAGCAGTGTTTAAAGAAAGTTAATCTATTGGGATACTGGGGTGGTTCAGTCAGTTAAGAGTCTGCCTTCGGTTCAGGTCATGATCCCAGGGTCTTGGGATTGAATCCTGCATTAGGCTTCTTGCTCAGCGGGGAGTCTGCTTCTCCCTCTTCCTGCTGCTCCCCCTGCTTGGACTCTCTCTGTCTCTGTCTCTCTCTCTCTCTCTCTGACAAGTAAATAAATAAAATCTTTAAAAAAAAGAAAGAAAGTTAATCTGGTGACAAAATTTGTAGGAATCTAGCAGGTAGAAGTGGGAGGGAGAAGTAGAATTTAAGAAGTAAAGATTATAGACCAGTACAATTTTCAGATGTTGAAGTGTCTAATATAAGATGAAAGCAGTATGTGACAAGAGGAATAATTATATAGTAAAGGTTTTTTTTTTTTAATGAAATGTGGGATTTTAGTGATTGATTAGCTCTACTGGCCATGGGAAGGACCAGAATTACATGCACTTGAAGTTTTCAGCTGTGGTGATTGGAGACTAATAGAATCACTGAGTTAAAGTCAAATTAAGAAAATTTTGTTGAACTACAACATGCCAGTTGAAGTCATGCCACTTTATGTCATTGGGAAGTCAATTCCAGTAACAGTTGAAAATGGGACAATGTTGCAACAAGGATACTGATGGCTTAGACTAGTGATGGGTTAGGGTATAGCTATGTGGGCATTTCAAATGGCTTGAAATGCTTTAGAAAGCTTGTCAGAAGGCTGTAACAGGCAGAAGATTGAGATTAGGAAGTTAAGAATAGAGAGAATTAGCAGAGAGGTACAAAAGTGAGGGGTCATGGTTCAAAAAAGGTGCTTAGAGACTCTAAAGGAAGCTTCTAAAACCAGGGTAGAAATTCAGACACAAGGAAGCTATATATCAAAGATCATTAACATTAGTATTATATAAATGGTTTAAATTATTTCCCCAAGGTAAGAAATGGTATGTTTTAATTTAAAGTAAGTAAAGGTATTCCAAAGTTCTGAGATACTGGAAAGATGTTCATTTATGTAGCAGAATATAGTAAAAATATTTAAGAGAGGAGCTGAGAAATCAGCATTTCCACAAAAAATCAACCTATGGACTGGCATTTTTTTTTTTTTTTGCCTCTTTCCACTCATATTTCTAGTTATAAAATGTCTCTCAATCCTGTTTTCCTATTGTATCAGTTTATGGCCATCAATGTATTACACATATTTTGCTAGCTTTTAATCAGGTTTCTATTCTACCTTAATAGTATATAAAAGTGCCAGAACCTAAATGGTACAAGTTTGGAAATGCTTAGTGCTGGGAGTCCCAACCACGGTTTCTGAAGAAATTATTTCAAAGGAAACCAAATTGGGAACATAAAATTTTAAATTAATATTTTCCCTATAACTTCTTTAAGTAATCTCCCAGTTTTTGAGGGAGACTGCGGGCCTAATTTAAGCACTTCACCCTAAATTGCAAGACTACTTCTTGTCATAAAGACATAAGAAGTTTATTTTTCCTTTGAATAAAAAAAGTTAACTTGGATGGTCACCCCAATTATCCAGTGAATTTTGGATGAACTGCATGGGACAAATAGTGATGTCAAGTCCTCTTACTTGGGAACGTGTTATTGTTTATCTTGAGAGCAATATGAGATACGTTGCATCTCCTGGGCTCTATAAGAGCGTGAGACTTCTTTTTCACTTTGTCATCTCTTATTAATTTGCCCGTGATGAACATCACATTTTGATTAATGTTTATTCAGTAACAAATAGTTCTCTTCTAACTCTGTGAAGAGGTTTTCTAGAGTTTCTAGAAACATCCTAGAGGAAGATGTTTCTAATTATATTTTTCAAATTACATATAGAATTTCAGAGAGTCAAGTGTCAGAGCCAAGAACTTCTGTAGCCCGACTGCAAAGTTAGCACCTTTAACTGTTCTTAATAAAAATACTTGTGAATAAATGGCAGTGCTTCGGGTAAATAAATCAGTTTCTTTGGCATTGCTATGGTCTCAATGTTTATGTCCCCACCAAATTCATACGTAGAAATCCTAACCCCCAAAGGTGGTGGTATTGCTAGGTGGGGTTTTTGGGAGGTGCTTATGCCATGAGGATGGAGCCCTCACAGATAGGATTCGTGCCCTCATAAAAGAAACTCGAGAGAGATCTCTAGCTCTTTCTAACCATGTGAGGAGACAAGAAGTCTGTAACCCAGAAGACAGCCCTCACCTGACATGCCTGCATCCTGATCTGGGATTTCCAGCCTCCAGGTCTGTGAATAGAAAGCTATTTTTATAACCTATCCAGTCTGTGGTACTTCGTTATAGCAGCTGGAATGGACAAAGACAGGCATGATAGAACACAAATCAGGAGTGAGTGGTATTTTTCTCCTTCTGCAAGGTGCGTTAAGCATAAGAATGGGGGGAATTGGACACAATGTCCAGTGACATTATGAGCAGTGACAGTGGCAGAGAAGAAGGAAGCTAAGCAAGCTAATTTCATGAGCACACAAGAGATATTTTAATAAGTGCAGGGAAGAAGGATGAAGGGATTTGAAGTTTCAGTTTTGTGATTGAGTTATTGAGACAAAAATAAATCTTTTCCCTTCTAGTAGCATTCAAACAAGCACCTAGAATTCAACTGGTGTATCTATGTTGTGTAGAATGCCACACCGTATGCTATCTATTAAAATATTTACCCCAAATTCTGTTCATGTATGCATGTTTTATTCTTAATTCAAAATTATAATCCTCACTGACACAGAACCTCTAGCTACCAGCAAATTACTTATCTAATTTGTATTACAGTTAGGTAGTCTTGAATTTACTGACACTTCCAGCAGTGGATAGAGAAGGTAATAACAAGGTGGTAATGTTTGCGAATTATAACAGTAAAAATTCCATTTAAGCAGTTTGGTAGGATGAACGGGATTTTTTCCTAGAGACATAGTAGGAAAAGAGAGCATTTGTCATCGAGACTGTTCCAAGAAACAATGTGGAGGTTTAGAGAAAAGCACTGTAGCCATAGGAGCTAATGGTAGGGTGGAAATGCAGGAGATCGAGCAGCACGTGGAAATTTGTAAGAACTTTGCTTAATTAGAGAAGTATAGCCTTATCTGATTCCTTAAAATTGTCTAAGACTTTATGAATATTTCTGTAATGGAGAAGAATCAAAGGAGTATGGAAAACATGAGAGCATATATGAAATAGTTTAAAAAACAATAATGGTGTAATTTTTAGTAAACAAAAGTTTGTGATTTTTATATCAACTTGTATGAAGATTAAAAAAATTTGTCTTGTAGTAAATTTCTTCCTGTTATAATTTTCTGTACCAAATAAATCTTGTCCAGTAATCTAATTCACCATGCAAACAATTATTCTGATGCCATTAGGATTCTTTCACCATTTCACAAGTTCTGTGGGGAAAAACAAGCCAGTATAATTGTCCATGTACCTAATTTTTGTCTGACTATTCACCCCCATATTATTCCTTTATGTTACCCTAGAGTATGGATAATGATAAATTAGATCACCCAGGAAGATGTCGGCAAACCCCAGTTCTAATGTCGTTGACTGAACCGCTTCAATGTGGTTGAAAATAATAATGAAATAGTGATCCAGTCATCCTGTTCTCATTTTCTCATTTCCCTTCTTCTTCCCCTTTGATGATCAAGGTACTGAATTATCTATGACATTTTACAAAATTATTAATACATAATAATAATCTCTTGAACTCTTACTGCATAAAGCAAACCATACTCGGGGGTCAGGGGGTGGGAGCATCCTCCTTAGGGTGAATTAGAGCATCTGCATTTGAACCGTCTTTGGGGATCTAACATGAGGATATATCCCACCTTGTGCATTAAGTCTAGTTTATTTTGGATCCCTATTAGAGAATGTTATGTTAATATGAATGATTTAATCTTTCCCTCAGTTTACTCATCTGAAGAATAACAAACTGCCAGAACATTGGCTTACTTTCAGTAAAATTAGCCTGCAAATTAAAACACATACCAGATTAAAATGTGTGGTGATGTAAACCTCAGGTACTTACCTTATATGGTGACATTGATCAGCCCTCTAGGCAGTACTTGAATATGTATTAGCAGTGTGTTGCTTAATTTCTAAATATTGGGAATTTTCAGGTAACTGAAATTGATTTCTATGTTAATACAATAAAACAAACTGCACGTAATTTTAATCCTGTGAACATTACTGTGGCATTTAATGACTCAAAATATGGCCTATATTGGCACTAATGGTGAATACTCAACGTAAATCTGAAAAGAATATTCACTAGGTGAGGCTGAGCTGCAGGATTATTCAAATATGATAATTTTATGCCAATTTTATCTTCTTGTTCTATCAATTACTGAGAGTCTAGTGTTTATCCCACTATGACTGTGGATTTATCTATATTCCTCCCCTTATTTCTGTTAGTATTTGTTTTAAGACTTTTGCAACTATGTTCAAGTGGGATATCACCTAGTTTTCTATCTTTATTAGATGCAAACACCCTTAGAAAATTTGTTGTTTCCTAAAGAAATTTATCCTTATAAAATGACTTGGTAATAATTCTATTTTGTCAGATATTAATATAGTTTAATAGATGAACATATTAATATACCTTTCTTAAGCTCTTCCTATTTTGTATCTCATTCTAACATTTTAATTTTTTATTTTCAACCTATCTCTGTTTCCAGCTTTATATTTATACTGTGTTTTGTAGCCAATACATATTTGTATACAATGTTCATGTGAAACTTCCACTGAAGTGAAAATTTCTATTTAAGTGAAAATTTTCACTTCTTCACCTTTAATTTAATTATTATCAGGGTACAATTTAAATCAACCATCTTTTTATTGGTTTTCTATTTATTCTATTTGTTTTTTTTTTCTTCTTTTTCTCATTTTATGTCTTTTTTGAGTGAATGCCATCCTCGGTATTCCATTTTATCTAGGTGATTTTTGTTGTTGTTATTATTATTTATCCTAAGCTTTGTGTCTTGTCTGAGCATCTTGGATATGTGTGTTATTGTCCTTTATTAAATTTGACAACTTATAGGTATTATTTCATTAAATAACTATTCTGCTACATTCTCTATATTCACTTCTTATAGGACTCTAATTTTACATATTACACTGTTTAAATTGTCACAAATGTCTTGGGCATTCCTTTTAATGTGGGGCAGTGTCTATTAACTGTTTTACCTCTTGATTTATTATAGCTTGATTTAGGTTTAATTTATCACCGGCTTCAAATATTTTTAAGTCAGGTTAAAGCTTTTTTTTTTTTTTTTTTTTTAGTAAGTCTTGGCATTTGGGCATCAATTAACTTGTAGATGTCTGTATGTTTTACAACCCAGATATCAGCTTTTTAATCTGGAGGGGATGTTTCTCTGGTTTAGAGCAACCTATGAGATTGTTTTTACTGTGGTGTTCACCTTGCCATCCATCTTCACCTCCTACTTTTCCCACCTCCCAGTTATCTCTCCATCCTGCTACCCTATGCCCAGTCATCTGTGGGGTACCATAATGCACTACCAAAGGAGCATGCACCAAATGGTGATGTTCCTGAGCTCTTTTTCCCTGCAGCAGCCTTGTCAATGGGGAAGAGTACATATATCTCAGGGGGATTCCTCTTGTCTTGAGAGCTGAGAGCCTTCAATGTGCTGTTAATAAGCACCTAGTTGAAGCATCAGGGGATAGGAATGGCACCATTTACTGGCACCACATACTGAAACTATATTCTTTCATACCAATCCACACTTGGAGATTAAGACTGACCAACCATTCCAATATTTTCTTCTTATTCTCTTGTATGGAAGTTCATTCCTTCACCATGGCCTTAGAGCTGAAAGCAACCATGCATGTCATTTTTGTTTGGAAAGAGCTTATCTGGTATTTCCCTTTCATTATAAGGAAACAATCATCTCTTAAATTTTTCTATATCCTAACAAAATGTGGAAGTGCCTTAATTTAATTTTATATGCAACAAATGCTTTTGTGCCAGAAAAATATATATAAATGATTCAGCTACATGACAATATACTCAGTATATTATTAAGCACTTTTCTAAATACTATCAATGATTCCTTTACATATGTGTTATCTTCTATACTCGTTGCTCTAGCAAAAGACTTAAATGAGATATACAGTAGAAAGACAGAGCAAAATAATCTTATATCATCAATGCCTCTAGTTCTTCAATGAAGTACTTCTCTGTTTTTCTAGTTTTAAACTTACTTTTATATTTATGTTATATATGTATACTGATATTTTCGTGAAAATGGAATAACTTCCTATAATTATATGGAGATATGAATCACTTGAACAAACTTTGGGACTATGGTTTTAAGTTCTAAATTCTAGTCTCTGTCCCTTGAGTCATGAAAACAAGTTTGGGAATGTTTTACCCACATATAAATATGTCTCATACTCTATACTCTTTTTTAACTTCTGCTGGGCACTTGTCACCACTTTCTTTGTTTATGATGCTTATCGTTCTTTGTAAACTTTTGAATAAAAAGTAGTATACACACTTTTCCTTTTATGCTCTGCTAGAATAGGTATTTGGATAGAGCGCATATTTTATCTAATATTATATGTCTGATTGCAAGAAAATATATTGTATGAATTCATTCATGGGGACAAGATTAGTCATAAAATACAGGTGAATTGTACCTTTGGAAACTACACTAAATAGTTATAATAAGATCTCGATCTAAATATTCCAAATAATTCCTTTGTCATTTTTATTTTGTATGGGAAATTTGCAGTATGGTGGGGGTCTTTAACAGAATGGAACCAAAATAATTAGCTTATGAAGCAGTAAATGAGGTTGTTTCAGTGCTGATTGAACAACTAGAATAATCTGATTTATTGTTAAGTTATTAGAAGCTGTTTTGAGAAAACAGGGGGAGGGGTGAAGAAATTATGAACCATTTTAATTTAAATTTTCAAAACCCCATAAGAATACATAAATTATGGCCAACAAATAACCTATTATTCAGTGGAAATTTATTATAAATACTCCTACTTTACTATTGAAAGCCCAAGGCTGGCTAAAAATTAATTACTTGTTTGCTGAACTCATATAAAATAAGCCAAGGGTAATTAAATAAATATTTTAGTGTAAAGCTTACTCCATTATTAAATCCTATAATTTAGTTTTTTTCCCCTTAAATTTTAGTGGGATATAGCGTCTATGAGTTCATATGGGAACAAGTTCTCAACATCATCAAATGACATATGCCATGTATGTTCATCTTATTTTCCTGTATATTTGACCATGAGTTACTAACAACCTCAGCACTTTTAGCAATAAGACAAAACGTGACAGAAGAAGAATGAAGTCTTGAAGGGGGTGATCAGATGCCTTTGAAAAACAGGCACTTAACAGCTTGAGGAAGCTTTAAATGAATGAAGGCTATAAGAAAACTGTCAGTGACAGAAGGCAGACTATTAGATAATGAAAGTTTAGGTTGCTCAGGACAGAGAATTGGTGAGGCTGCAGGTGACATTCATTCCTGAAAGCCAGTGATGTCCTTGAAGATGCATGGTGAATGTTTTACTCATGGAGATCAGGATGTCTGGCCATGACCATTCCGGTAATTCATCATTATTGCAAGGGCACTAATCTCAGGGTGACATCAGTGTGGATAACTCAAGCACAAATAAAAAATTGGGACATGTTCTGGTGTTAGATACCTAAAAAAATCCCAGGATTACTTCCCATTCAATAAATAAATGAATTATAATCACTTAATGGTTATGCACTATGTACAAAACTTCTTTGAGAGGCAGGATGGTCATATTTCAAGGTGTCCCCTGCCAGCCACCTCCACCCCACAATTAACCATTTGGCATGATAAGGGATAGGTAGAGCTATGGTTTTAATTTGGCACAGATATAACAGATTATTTGAGCTTTAAACTAACTTTTGGAATGTAAATATCCTAATTAGGTAGAAATACATAAATTATCTTACCTTCCAAATAATCAGATTTTGAACATTATTAATACTTCTTTGTGCTTTTATTAAAAAATGATTTTTATTGGGGGATATCATATCATAAATTATTCCTTAAAATATTTGCAGGTATAAAAGAAATAGAAAACAAAACTCTCATTTATATAAGAAAAGACAATTAATTAACGGAGGCCCTTAATAATACATGAGAATCTGGATAAAAAAATCAAGATTGGGCAAATACATCATAAGAAGCAGCTTTCGGCAACTTCATTAATTACAGACTGCAAAGCCTCAATGTCATCTCTTGAGCTGTTATTTTAGAAAATACTTCTTAAAAGCGTTACCATTCTAAAACCAAGAAGTACCTACAAACCATAGCTCTTTGTTATATCCACAGTATCTTTCCTGGGAATGGGAAAAGGGGAAAGGACAACAAAGGGATGAAGAGAAACTTCGGAGATGATGAGTAAGTTTATTACCTGGATTATGGTGATGGTAACATGAGTATAGATTATTTCCCAAATCACCAAATTGTATATATTAATTACGTGCAGGTTTTTGTATACCAAATATACTTCATAAAGATGGGGGAAGGAGTAATTTCCTGGGGCACTAATGCCTATTTTAAAAAAATGCATCATTTTTTAAAAAAATTAAGCATTCTTTCACATGGTACAAATAGTAATTCATGCAATTAAGATTATTTGAAAATATAAATTTAAAAACTCCAATGTTTATATTTACTAATGACTATATTCTGTTTAAATATGATCCATGATCACAGAATTTATTTAATACTTAGTAGAGAGCTATGAAGTTTTACAAAATTTTATTTGAAAAAAGCACATTGAACCCTAAGGTAAAGAAGCAAATCAGTAATTGCTATAAGATAAAGATAGTATCATGGACTGTAAATTTTAGCAACTACCATCTTCAAATACATTATTAAATTTTTGGAGGTGTAGCTGACCTTTACCTGCAATTTCTGCTTTAAATATGGCTAACTATATTTCCTTAACTATATTACCTTTATCAGAAGTATGGTTTGAGGATGATAGCATCATTTAATAAAACATTATTGTGACATTTGCTTGATATTTTAAGTATTTATTTATTTTATCATGCCAGTAAATAGAAGGTTTCTGGATCAAAGGCCGACAGATTATTTACTTTCACAGGATGTAAGTGACAGTCCTCCATGCCCCGATTTCCCCACAAGAGGACACAGAAGATTCAAATGTCCTCCGTACATGCAAAATGTGGGCTTGCCTCACAGTAGAGAAGCTCTGAAATTATGACTATCAAAGCTTATAAAAGACAGCCTGTACAACTTCTGTCTTCCCCTCAGGAGAAGGGGACCTTATCTTGCTAAGATAAGTAAATCCTTTCTGTGGATCGGAGGGAAATTCTCTAAATTTATTACCATTTGGATGGTAAACATGTGGCTCCAGGGGGGATAAAACTGTAAACCACTACAGAGAAATATATAATCTCTAACTTCCAAGTTACTTACTCATCTCTTACCTCTGATTGCTAGCGATTTTTGCTCAGAAAGTCCAGACCATGAAGAAACATAGAAATATTCCTGTAATATTGCTTCCTGATAATGCTTTTATTCAAGAGAGAGTAACTCTGTCCTAAGTTACCCACTCAAAATAAACAGCTAGAAAAATAAAATATAGAAAACATCACTTTTTGACATTGTACAAGATGCAGCAGTTAGAGAAGGGGGAAAAAAATCAGGTGACTCCTACCCAACATCACCCCAGCCTTCTGGTGGTATGTACTATACGGATTGCAGTTTGGGAAGGGAGAAAGCCAAACAGGAGCCCAATGATTTCACTCATTGATGAAGCAGGTATCAGAGTTGGAAAGTTTAAAGCAACCATAGTTTGTGGAATAGCGTTCTTATGATGAGGTAATTCCCTGGAAGCAATCATAGCTATGTGAGTAAGAGTCCCAATGGCGTTTTTAACTGAGCACCCATTTGAGCTTGCATAGCATGAAACACTACGAGGCCTGGAAAGAAACTTTCCAGAGAAAGAAGAATAACTGGAGAGCTTCAGTCAAAAAATTCTAAGAGGTCACACAAAGACAGTCAGTATTGAAACAACATCTTAAATACACAGAAATTTATCAGATCCTGAAATGGCCATACCTAAGAAGTGTGGTTAATTAGCTTTAGGGTAAAAACTACTCTAAACCTATTCTAAGAAAGTTTAAAAAATATGCATTTAAGAGTTCCAACTGATCTTTAAGTAATTTAACTATCAGAATGAATTTCAACATTCTTACGAGAATACTATAAAGTATAATGCACCACACTGTATGATTTGCAAATCTGACACGCCAAAGAAATAATCTGGCAAAAACACATGACATATAACTAGGAGGGAGGGAAAAAATAGTCAATAGAAATAGAAAGAGAAATGATAAATCAGCAGACAAATTGTTAAAATGGCTATGATATGTACGCTATGTATACCCATATGTTTTTACTCAATGTGGAAAATAAAACATAAATACGATGAGAGAACATCTTTTCATGTGTCTGTTGGTCATCTGTATGTCTTTGGAAACTTGTCTATTCGTGTTTTCTGTGCATTTTTTAACCAGGTTATTTGTTTAAGTGTTGAGTTTTATAAGTTCTTTATAGATTTGGGGTACTAACCCTTTTTCTGAAATGTCATTTGCAAGTATCTTTTCCCATTCTGTAGGTTGCCTTTTAGTTTTGTTGATTGTTTCCTTCGCCATGCAGAAGCTTTTTATTTTGATGAAGTCTCAATAGTTTATTTTTGCTTCTGTTTCTCTTGCCTCTGGAGATATATCTAACAGGAAGTTGTCACAGCCAGTGTCCAAGAGGTTAGTGCCTGTGTTTTCCTCCAGAATTTTCATGGTTTCCCATCTCACATTTAGGCCTTTAATCCATTTTGAATTTATTTTGTCTATGGTGTAAGTTGTCCAGTTTTATTCTTTCCCACATTGCTGTCCAGTTTTGCCAACACCATTCATTAAAGATACTGTCTTTTTTCCATTTGATATTCTTTCCTGCTTTGTGGATGAATAATTGATCACATAGTTGTAGGTTCATTTCTGGGTTTTCCATTCTATTGATCTATGTGTCTGTTTTGTGCCAGTACATCACTCAACACCAGGGAAATGTAAACCAAAACTACAACGAGGTATCACCTCACACCAGTCAGGATGGTTAAAATTAACGACATAGGAAACAACAGATGTTGGCGAAGATGTGGAGAAAGGGGAACCCTCTTATGCTGTTTGTGGGAATGCAAACTGGTGCAAACACTCTGGAAAAGAGTATGGAGGTTCCTCAAAAAGTTAAAAATATAACTACCTTATGATACAGCAATTGGATTCACCGAAAGGATACAAAAATACTAATTTGAAGGGATACATGCACCCTGATGTTTATAGCAACATTGTCAACAATAGCAAAATTATGGAAAGAGCTCAAATATCTATTGACTGATGAAGGGATAAAGAAGATGTGATTATATATATGTATATTACTCTGCCATAAAAAAGAATGAAATCTTGCTATTTGCAACAATGTGGATGGAGCTAGGGAGTATTATGCTAAGAGAAATAAGTCACAGAAAGACAAATATGATTTAAGTCATACAGGGAATTAAGAAACAAAACAAATGGACATGGGGGGGAGAGAGAGAAGGAGACAAATCAAGAAATAGACTCTTAACTATAGAGAACAAACTGATGGCACCAGAGGGGAGGTGGATGGGGGAATGAAATAGGTGATAGGAATTAAGGAGTGCACTTATAATGAGCACGGGGTGTTGTATGTAAGTAATGAATCGTTCAATTCTACACCTGAAACTAATATTACACTGTACGTTAATTACAATTTAAATAAAAGCTTGGAAAGAATATATATATAGTGAGAGAAAAGAAGGATATATTTTTAAAAGGTTTATTTGTTTATTTTAGAGAGAGAGAGAGAGAGAGCACAAGCTGGGGGAGGGACAGGGAGAGAGGGAGAGGGAGAAAAATCCCCAAGGAGACTCCTTGCCTAGTGTGGAGCTCAATGTGGGACTCAATCCCAGGACCCCAAGATCATGACCTGAGCCAAACCCAAGAGTCAGCTGCTTAACTGACTAAGCCACCCAGGTGCCACAAGAACAATATTTTGAAAAAGCCAAAAATAACTTCTGGAAATAAAAAAAGTACACCTGAAATTTAAGAGCATTTTAGGCACTCTTGAGGAAACAATTTATTAAATAGTAAATATAAAAACAGAAAATATCTGAAATGAAGCACAAGAGAAAGAGAGAAAGCAAAAAAAGTTTAAAAAATTAGCCAGACCCTCTTTGACACGTGGGATAATATCAAGCAATCAAACTTATGCATTACTTGAGTACAAGAAAAAGAAGGAGGTAAAAGAAATAGCGAAGTAAAAATCATTGAAAATTGTCCAAATTTAATGAAAATTCTAAATACACAGTGACAAAATCTCAATGAATAAACCCAGAGCAAAATAAATATATAGAATACCACACCAAAGCATACAGAATCAATTTACTGAAAGCCAATAATAAAGAGAAAATATTAAAATAGCCAGACGTATGAGACACCTTTTGTTCAGAGAAACAAACATAAGAATGAAAAACATGTGGGGCGCCTGGGTGGCTCAGTCAGTTAAGCACCTACCTTTGGTTCAGGTCATGATCCTAGGGTCCTGGGATGGACTCCTGCATCAGGCTCCTTGCTCAGCAGGGGAGCTTGCTTCTCCCTCTGCCTGCTCTTCCCCTGCTTGTGTTCTCTCTCTCCCTCTCTCTCTCATACAAATAAGTAAATAAAATCTTTTTAAAATTTTTTAAAAAAAGAATGAAAAACATGCTTCTTATTTGACATGATGCAGATTAAACAGAATGCAATGACACTTTTCCAGACAACTGTCAACTTATAACCCCGTACCCAGATAGAGTATCTTTCAAAAAACTAGCAATAAACGTTTTTCAAACAAACAAATTTGAGAGGATATGTTGTCAGTAAACTTTTAGTAGCACAAATTATAATTAATCATGAGTAATGATCACTTGTCCCTCTGATTGATTAGGGAGATGACAAGGATGGCCATTTTTTTCAACATTGTACTGGAAACTCCAGCCAGTACAATGAAGCAGGAAGAAACAAAATAAGAAGTAAAAGACAGAGAGACTGAAAAGAAAGAACCTGGGGTCACCTGGGTGGTTCAGTCTGTTAAACGTCTGCCTTCAGCTCAGGTCATGATCCCAGGGTTCTGGGATCAAGCCCTGCGTTGGGCTCCTGCTCACTGGGGGGGGGGGGGGGGGGGGCTGCTTCTTCCTCTCCCTCAGCCTAGTGTTCCCCTGCTTGTGCTCTCTCTCTCTCTCTCACTGTCAAATAAATAAATACAATCTTAAATAAAAAAAAAGAAAGAAAGAAAGAGGGAAAAGAAAGAAACTGAACTGCTTTCCTTTGCAGATAGAATTATTTAAAAAATCCAGTAAACTACAAAAACGCTACTAGAACTGGTAAGTTTAGTACTTTGTAGAAAGCAAGCAAAGTCAATAATCCATATTAATTATATTTCTATATTTTAGCAGCAAAGGATTGAAAACTGAAAAGAAAAAAAGTCAAGTAATTACCATTTATCATAGAAACCCAAACTGTCAAATACTTAGAGATAAATTTAATGAGATATTTCAACTAAAATACAATCACTTAATAAAGCACTGATGAGATAAATTAAAACACAAAAGTAGAATGGTGGTTGTGAGGGGCTGGGTGGAGGGGAAACGTAGGGTTGCTAATCAATAACCACAAACTTTCAGTTAGGAAGAACCAAGTCTTAGGCAGCCCTGGCTGCTAGAACAAAAGACCATAGACTAGATGGCTTAAAGAGCAGAACTTTATTCCTCACAGTCCTGGAGGCTAGTTTAGTCAAAGATAAAGGTGCCCTCTGATTCTGTACCTGGTGAAAGCCCTTTTCCTGGCTTGCAGACACCTGCCTTCTGGCTATGTCCTCACACTTCGGAGACACATCATCCCTCTCTAGTCTCTTCTTATGCAGGCACTAATCCCATCAGCCCTCATGATCTAATTACCTCCAAAAGGCCACATCTCCAAATACCATCATATGGGCAATTAGGGCTTATGAATTTTATGGGACACAAACATTCAGTCCATAGAAAATGAGTTCTAGAAATCTGTGCCTATCGTTAACATTACTTTATTGTACACTTACATTTTGTTAAAGGAACAAGGAAAGAAGGGAGAGAAAACGCTCCTTTGCTACTAAATTATGTGAACATTGGTTTATACTGAGATCGATGCTATTAATATTACATATTAGTTAACAGAATTTTTAAAAAACTTAACATTCACACATATTATTTTGGGACTAACTTAGGTTTATGGACCTTTCTCAACTGTACATTGTATGAAATCTGAGTACTACACTAGTAATTCTAATGAAAATTCAGCATCCAAATGGAGATGTGCTGCAAGCATAACTAACATACCAGATTTTGAAGACTCTGTATGAAAAAAAGAATGTAACATACCTTAAGAATTTTTCATGTTGAAATAATATTTTGTATATTTTGTTACACAAAATTTAAACACACGCACATGCACACACACATTCAAATAAATACAGAAATCTACTATGTTCATGAATTGGAATGCTCACTATTGTTAAGGTGTTGATTCTCCTTAAATTGTTTGATTCACTATGTTCATATATTTATGTTTATTTATTATATATGTATGTCATATTAAAAATGATTTGTGTTACTAAGGAAATTAATGAATATACATATATAATATATATGTTAACTAATACAAATCAGGTTTAATAAGAAGTAAAAACTTTTTTTTTAAGTTTTTATTTATTTATTTGTGTGAGAGAGAGCGCATGAGTGGAGGCGGGGCAAAGGGAGAGAGAAAGAATCTCAAGCGGACTCCACGAGGAAGGTGGAGCCCATCATGGGGCTCAGTCTCATGACCCTGAGATCATGACCTGAGCCAAAATCAAATCAGACACTTAACTGACTGAGCCACCCAGGCACCCCAAAATTTTTCTAATATGTTAATGGAAATTATTATTTTCTCTATTTCTTTCTGCTTTTATCTCTTCCTATAGCCACAAAAATTAGAAGTATTTTTTTAAAAGATTTTATTTATTTATTTGACAGAGAGAGAGGCAGCCAGCAAGAGAAGGAACACAAGCAGGGGGAGTGGGAGAGGAAGAAGCAGGCTCTCAGCGGAGGAGCCTGATGTGGGACTCAATCCCACATCCCCTGGGATCACACCCTGGGCCGAAGGCAGACGCTTAACAACTGCACCACCCAGGTGCCCCCCAAAAAATTAGAAGTATTTTGTGTACCCCCTCCCACACCCCAAAATCTATGGGTTATCTTCCCATGAGCCCTAGGAAGACTATAGAAAACTGTATAAATTGAGAACCCTGTATTGCAAATATAATACATGGATAATAAATTAGAATTTTTTCTATTCTTTATAACCCAAAGGAGCTCTCAATAAGAAGTCTTTAATGATATGATTGAAAGAAAGACCATTGAAACACAACAATACACACCAAAACAATTGCTTCTGTATGTAATGGATTTTATAGATTCAGATTAATTAGGTACATTTTGACTTTCTGATTTGCTATATTTCATCAATATGCTATATTGATGAAAAATATATTTTCTGGACAATTTAAAAGGCAAATTAGCATTGATAATGATCTGAAGAAATGTTTTATTCTTTATACAACATTAATTAAATTAATATGTATGGACATTTGAGTTACTATAAGAGAACTTCTGGCATTTCTATATTTATTTACATAAGTTTCTTGTTCAATAATTTATCATATCAAATACACATAGACAAATTCCTATATGTAGTCCCCAGGGTAGCCAATTTCTACTCATTAGGACCATGAGGTCATCAGAAACCGAGAGTTATTACAATTATCACAAAAGTCATGCCTCACATGTTTGTATAATTAAATTCAAATGAAAAGATTTTGTGAACTGTTCTACAACTTGTATTTGATGGATATTTACTATTTATATGTTTAAAATTATTTTTTCCTAAAGAAATGTCAAGAAACACTTGAAATTTACATTTTTCATTTCACCTAGTTTTATAATGAATGATATTTATTTGTAGACATTTTCATCAAAGTACAATTTGAATATATTAATAGTCTCTGTTATAGAATTATAAATATGGACCTATTCTCCATTCCAACTCTGCAATAATACACATTATTTTTGCTTATGTAAATGTTTTTATTTTTCAGATAAAAATATAATTTAAATGGGTAATAAAGTATACACACAGATATGCAGAAATCTATATAAAGGTAGATTATGAATTTATCTTATATATATGTACTCATAATCTAATATTTTTACATGTCTTTTGACTAAAGAACAAATGCTTTATTTTTTCCCATGAAGATTAATATTACATAAATTTCTATGTGTTAATATAGAAACATGTTTAATGATTTTTGAGTGTTCCATTATATGAGTTTTCATTAATGATTTAACTTCCATACTCCTATATATATATGAGTATATAGTGATTACTATCTGTATCTAAATTGTTGCACATTTTCATAAATACACTTTAGAATACATTTCCAGAAATTTGATTTCCATGTCAATGATTATGTTTATTACAAGGTATTCTACAATAGCTTTCCAAACATATTATCCTAACTTTAACCCCAACAATAGCATTTAAGAAGATCCAATACTCTATTTCTTTGCAACGCCTCATAAAAGTAACCTATTTGATGGATAAATCTAGCAATTGCAAGAAGTAATACCTTCAAGCACATTCTGTGTAAAATTTGTATTATTTCCATAAATACTGAAAACCACATGTACATAATCTGGCCTTCCTTATTAAATGGGTTACAGCAGCTTATTTGGGGAAAAGGGCTAGGGGAGAACGCATTTATTACTCAGTGATATCACTCTAAAGCAATGTATCATTTTAACTGACTTTTCCACTTTCTTAAGGGTACTGAAGTATTGAATATCTTTTTATTAAGAATAGTATTTACAGTAAAATAATTCTATTCATATTTATTTTAATATAGAGTTTTTCCTGTAAATAAAATTCAGGTATCTAAAATTGGACTAGAAAAAAGTAAATAATATTTCAATTTGTAATGTTAAAAATGCCTAAATTTCTGTTTATAAATTAAGAAACATATCTAAATACATCTACATATATCTCTATATATCTATATTAACTGAACAACATAATATTTACATTATAGTTTCTTATACTCTCCATAAGCAGGAAACATAAAACAGAAAATTGGAAAAAAATACAGAAAAAGCCAAAACTAAAAAAATGGAATAACAATGCAAACACAAAACAATACTAAACTTGTTTTGGCAAGTAATTCTATTCTTTTCATCTAAAATTTTTAAAAGAATTGAAATTGTCTGTCTTTTTTATAAAATAAGAAAGGATATACTACCATCTAGTGGATAATGGGTTTGCTCAAGGGTAATATTTCACCTGCAAGGATTCTTACAAACCACAGATCAAGGGAGGCTGAGGGCTGAACACCTTACAATTAAAGAACTTCAGTAAATAATTGTCAAAAATTACTTGATTATTCAAAAGTTATTAGTAATTTTTTACTTTATTTCTTTTACCTTATAAGTTTTAGCCCTTTTATAATAAGAATATAGATTATAAAGAGTAGATATGGCTATACAAAATAATAAAATATGTCAATATTTGAACATCTTAAGAAGCCAGTGAAGATGAAGTCTGCATTGACTAATTCTTAGACACCATTAAATTTACCAATACTACATTTAAACTACCTATTACTTTGAGTCTGGAAATTCATTTAAATTTTTCGCAAATTGGTGGAAGTTGGTAATAGCTACATTGCAATAATAAATACTCAAATTGAACATTAAAAGTTCAGTTAATCCTTTAAGTGAAAATATTTTGAGGATCATTAAGGAGAACATGTATGGGGAAAAAAGAAACAAATAGAAAAATGTTTTCAAGGAATCAATTTATAACTATATTGTGCTCTCTAATAAATTATAGATTTTTCTACCTCTTTTCTTTTGCCTTTGAGTATATGCACATGCGTGTGTATTTGTGTATGTGTTTTTTGAGTTCTATGACAATAAATATAATTTTACAGTTTTGTTATTATAGACTATCTTTAAAATTTCAAAGCCATATACATAAGTACTATGTAGGGTCCTTTCTAAAATTGAATTCATGATCAAATCATTTAATTAAATTATTAATTTAATTAAATAATTAAAGCACATTTTTATTATTTAGTCATGGGCTCCGTTCATTTATCTATGATTATTAAATTTGAATCATATACTACTGCAGGCAAGAGATAATGAGGTTTTTTGATATAGAATCCTTTATACAAAATCCACTTTATCAAAAATCAATATTCTGCTACAAAACCCCTGGAAAACAGAATTCTTTGTTCTTTAGCAAATTAAAGCGTTAAATTAGTTCTAGGATATTAGTATAAGAAAACAAGAAGTCAAAGACACATTTATTCATTAACTCACCAGAGACATAATGACTACATTCTAAGGTCATCCAGTGTACTAGGAACTGGGGATACCACAATAAAGAGCTAAATTTAACTGGCACAGTCTCTGCTCTTATGGAATTACTTCTTTTTTGGAACACCTAGTAACACAGAAGAAAAATGTAAGATAAAAATGGAAAGACTTGGACTTTGGAAAAGAAACAATCATGAAATTGCCAGGCAACAGAGATTCCAGCTACAGAGAAAGCAGGCGAGTTCAAAAAAACAGGGTCTGCCATGCTTCAAATGGCAGAGAGGAGAAAACTGTAAGGAGAGAAGGGGGCCATAGGTGAGTGAGCAAATGTCAGGAGGTAGGAACTTAATGAGGAGGAAGAAGCAAGGGCCAGATTACACAGGGCCATGTAGGGCAGACAGAAAGTTTACATTTATTTGAAGGCTTGCTTTAAAAATCTCTGCTTTCATAAATGACAGTGAAATAAAATTTAAAAAGAAAAAAAATACAGAAAGAGGAACATACTTGGGTAAGAGGAAGGAAAAGAAAACAAATTCAGTTTAGAGGATGAAGTCCTCTCTATGCATGACATTAAGTGAAGGGAGAATGAGTGGGAAGAGTAACAGGTGATTTCCCTTCACCATCTGTAGTTGCCAAATGAAAAGACCTTTCATCTGTTACAGTGTCGCTCTAATGAGGGCTAGGAAGTTATCTGCAACATAGAAACATCATCTGTAATAATTTCAAAGAGTCATTCTACAGACTAATAATGTTTTCTTCCAGAATAAATCTTAATTCCCTTCAATGTATTTCCAAACAGTACTCATATTTAGAAACAGAGTATTCAATAATAGGCATCCCTTTCCCCTCACTACCTTCTCAAATTGTAACCCTTCTCTTGAATTCTTACAGAACTCTTAAATTGTAACCTCATGTACATGTAACCTCATGTAACTATCATGACTTCTAACATCATCAGTTTTGCCTGGTAAATGGGATCAATATAAAACCTATACTTTTGGGTCAGGCTTCTTATGCTCTGTGATTTTACATGTCATCTACCAGCTTTCATCACTGTATGGGATTTTAGTGTATGGATATATATAAATTTGCTCTTCTACCATAGAAGAACATTGTATTATTTTCATTTTTATTGTTATGAATGTTGTTTTTGTGAACATTATTGCTGATGTCTTCGGGTGGTGACAAGTTCGAGTTATGGTGTATATATAAGTAGGAATGGAGTTGTAATAAAAGATAGATTGTGTTCAGTATTAGCAGACATGGCTAATTTTTCCAAGTAATACAGCAATTTATCCCCCTGATGATCAATATAGGACAGAGCCAGTTGTTTGAAATCCCCTCCAACTCATGACATTTCTTTTCAATTTTTTAAATGGCTTTATTAAAGTACAAATACACCAAAAAGTACACATATTTAGTATATGCAGTTTGATGAGCTTGGACATATGCAAACACCTGTGAAGCCATCAACGGAGTCAAGATAATAGACCTGTTCATTCTTGTGTTTGGTTTTTAGTTGTTGTTTTGTTTTGCTGTATGCATGTGTATTGGTGGGAGGTAAGAACAACATGAAGTCTACCCTCTCAACCAGTTTTTAAGTGCATGATACAGTACTGCTGACTATAGGTACAATGCTGAACAGTGGATCTCTCATCTTGCATATCTGAAACTTTATGCCAGTTGAAAAAAGACTCCTCATTTCCTGCTCCTTTCCGGCCTCTGGTAACCACTGTTCTAAGCTCTTCTATGAGTTTCACTATTTTAGGTACCATATATAATTGGAATCAGGCAGTATTTATTCTTATGTTCCTGGTTTATTTCACTTACCGTGGTTGTTCTGGTATGTGTCTAGTGGTATCTTCCTGTGGTCTTAATTTGCATCAACTCTGATGTATAATGTAGTTAAACATCTTTTGGTATTCTTATTGGCTATTTCATTGTACACTTTTGTGAAGTGACTGTTAAAAGCTCTTACCACTTTCTTATTGGATTGCAGGCTTCTTTCTTATTGATCTATCTATCTATCTACCTATATCTTGTTACAAGCCCTTTGTTTTACTTATATGGAGAATATCTTGTCTAACTTTTTAGATTTTCTTTTTCAAACCTCCTTATTGGCATTTTTTGACAAAGAATTTTATTGTTTTACTTTCAGGTTAAGATCTGTAATTCATCCAGAATTTATTTTGGTACATGGTATAGAATGGGGTTGTGATTAATATTTTTCCATGCGTATATCTATTTGACCTGTTATTATTTGTCTAAAAGAATTATAATTTTAACCTGCTTTGCAATATTACCATTATCATAAGTTGGGTAAACATATATTTTTGGGTTTCTGTTTGTACCTCTATTTCATTCTGTTTTGTACTTTTCTCTTTGTCTATCCTTAATAGTGCATGAGACAGTGCTAGACAGTGTAAGTGTGATAGTACTGATATAATTATTCTAGATTTTTAACAAATCGTGCTATTTGTTGCCCTATATTCTCCAAATTTGTTTCCCTTCTTATAGAAGGCTCACTTTCTATTATTGATCCTCTTCATATCCATGTAAAATTTATAATTCCTTTGTTAAATTGTATAAGGAGAATCTGCTGAAATGTTGATTGTGACTGCACTGAATATATAGCTAAAAAATTAAGTATAAAATATATTTTTACATTATTCAATCAATCTACAAAGCATTTTCATTTTCTTGAGAATTTATTTAATTATTCTCCATAATGTATTGAAATTTCTATATAAAGCTCTTATTTTTTTACATTTGTATTTGGTAAAATGAATTTAAAGGTTAATGCAATTGCAAATTATTATTTTAGTAACTTCATTTTCTAAAAGTTATTGCTAATGTATGGAAATCAATTTTTTAGTTGAGTTGTATCCAACCAATTTTCTAGATTCCCTTTTAATTCTAATAGTGTATTTATAGTTTCTTTGTCCTATATTCGCAGTTACATCATCTGGAAATAATGTTAGTTTCATTACTTGTTTTCAGATAACCCTAACCTTTTAACTTGTATTTCATTTTTTTGTACTAACTAGAATTTCCAATTTGCATATGGAGGTATATTCAAGAGCATAGTACGTACAGAAGTCAAGAGAAATGTAGACAAACATTAATATAGATATCATGTAAACATAAATCAAGGGGTATATAACTAGTAGAGTAATACATCAGAAATATATTGATTTAAGGGGCCAAGTCTCAGAAATGAGAAATTTTGTTTCAATTGCACAAAATAAACTCACTGTTTTCTATTGTCTGTAGTTCAGTAGTGATATATGCCAGCATTCTGATTTTCACTAGTTTTATTAATATGGGCAATTGTAGAAGGTAATTATTCTGATAAATGCTTTGTCATTACCTACATAGAAAATCCCCAAGACCACCATTAGTATCAATAATTTGCTAGAAAGACTGATAGGACTCAGAAGCTGCTATCCTCGGGGCCAGTTTATTTTACATTTAAAAATAGCAAAGGGAAAAGGTGAGCACATGGAGAATGCCTGGGAGAAACCAGGTGTAAGATCCAAGTGTGTGCTCCCGATGGAGTCTCAAAGGACATGCTTAATTCTTCCAAGAATGATGTGTGACAACATGAGCAAAGTGTTGCCAACCAATGAAGCTCACCTGGGCCTTGTCCAGATTTTTTATTGCAAAGTCATGTAAGCATGTAGTATGTGCATCATTAACCTCAGACATTCAGATTCCAGACCCCTAGAGCAAAAGCAGGTGTTCACCATAACGTTGTTAGCATAAGCTACCTGGGCACAGTAATACCGTGTGACCCAAGGCTTCAGCTGTACAAAAACATTCTTATTAGACAGATTATTTTGAACTTTATACTTATTTCCTAGACGTTGCCAAAAGGCCAGTCCTGAAAACAAGACTTTCTTATGAAAGTGCAGGTTTGAACACCCCTGCCCTGCTGAACTGACCTCTTCTGGACACTCTCCCATGGATTTTCATCTGCTATACAAAAAAGTCCTGGACATTGGAAAATGTCCTGCTACAAAGTCCTAGATTTACTTCAAGGTCCAAAGAACATTTAGGTGATTTTTAAGAATAGATCTTAGCTTAGTCTTATTATTAAGGCATTATTTTATTATTATATTTTTCATATATTTATTTGTAATATGTTGTATTTATATACATGCGTGTACATGTATATTCAATGTTCTGAATTTGTTATGAAAGCCAAAAATATAGTTCTGTATTTAAGTGAAGTTTTTTGCATCAAAAAATATGCTTATTTCAACATTAAATTATCTCTAAAATTGAGCTATTCTTTCTAATTTTTGTTCACTATTACTTTATTTCTGGTAGGTGCCTTTTTATCTATTTCTTGATTGTTCTTGGGACTTTTAAATTTATGCTATCTAGGTTCACGCATTTAATATAATGTTTATTGATATTGTCTCAGCTCATTATTGGGTCTTATTATGGTCACATTGTTTGATTATGAGGTTAATAATTTGTCTTAGGTAAAAGAGAGATACATGAAGATGGTAGATGAAGTAGGAATAACATATGAAATATTACTGCAGCTCTCTGTAGACATATGCAAGTAGGCCTGTGGAACACAGTAATGAGTAGGACTAGATCCACAAGTGCAAGGTCATCTGATTTGGGACAATGTTGGCCAGCATTCATGTGCAGTAAAGAAAGGATAGTCCTTTCGATAGATTGTGCTTGGCTGATTAAATAGAACCAAAATGATTCTTAAACATTCCCCAACACTATAATCAAAAAATCAATTTAGGAAAGTTAGTATTTCTAAATGTAAGCTGTATAAAAATAGATACTTCTACTTAAAAACAAAAAAATATATATTTACAACTATGATGCAGTTGGTAAAGATTTCTTAGCATGGACAAAGTATTTACCATAAAGGAAAAAAAAATGATAAATCATACTACATTAAAATTAAGAAATTATGTTCACGAATAGGTATCATTAAGAAAGTAAAAAAGGAAAAGGAGTTTTGAAAGAATGTATTTGTGAATATACACATCTGAAAAAGGTTGTGGATATAATAAAGAAATAGGAATATTGGATTTAATTTAAAAAAGAACAGGCAAAAGATTTACATGGGCAATTTTCAAAAAAGGACATCTAAAAGGCCAATAAGCACATTTTTAATGTTGCTTGACTTATTTAATACTTTGAAATGTAATTCCATGGAATACTTGCAAAGTTTAAAATGACAAATGCTGACAATACTTAGTATTAGCTAAATTATGGAGCAACTAGAATATTACTCAGACATGGGGCGCCTGGGTGGCACAGCGGTTAAGCGTCTGCCTTCGGCTCAGGGCGTGATCCCGGCGTTCTGGAATCGAGTCCCACATCAGGCTCCTCTGCTGTGAGCCTGCTTCTTCCTCTCCCACTCCCCCTGCTTGTGTTCCCTCTCTCGCTGGCTGTCTCTATCTCTGTCAAATAAATAAATAAAATCTTTAAAAAAAAAAAGAATATTACTCAGACAAAAATAAAGAATGAAATATTGCCATTTGCAACAACATGGGTAAAGCTAGAATGTATTATGCTAAGCAAAATAAGCCAGTTAGAGAAAGACAAATACCGTATGATTTTACTCATATGTGGAATTTAAGAAGCAACAGATGAACATAGCGGGGAAAAGAGAAGCAAAGCAAAAAGCCGACTCTTAACGATAGAGAAGAAAATGAGGGCTGCTGGAAGGGAGGTGGGTGGTGGATGGACTAAATGGGTGATAGGTATTAAGGAAGTCACCTGTTGTGACGAGCACTGGGTGTTATATGCAAGTAATGAATCACTAAATTCTACTCCTGAAACCAATACTACACTATATGTTAACTAACTAGAACTTAAATAAAAACTTGAAACATGAAAAAAAAATTACTGAGCAACTGGGATTCACATCGTTGCTAGTGAGTGTATAAATTACTACAACTGCTTTGGAAAATTGGAAGTATCTACTTAAAATCAATATTAGCATTACCTAGGACCCAGCAATTTCACATCCAGATTTATTCTCAATACAAATGAGAATGTATTCACCAAAACAAATGCACCATATCTCTGAAGCAGCACTATTCATAAGTGTATTATCAGAAATATGCACAAATACCTTTGTTATCTATCCGCCGCTGAATGGTTAAATAAATACTGATCTATTTATAGCATGAAATACTAAATAGCAAGGACAAGGAATGATGATACATCTCTATACAATAACACAGATGGATCTTAAAAACATTATTGTCTAGTGAAAACAACTATAAGTGAATATATATTTTAGTATTTTATTTATATGAATTTCAAAAATAGCAATAAGAATCTATGTTGTTAGAAGTCTAAGTTATGTCGTGGTAGTACCTGGAATGAGACACATTGCATATTTTTGAGGTTCTGATAATATTAATGTATATCTCTTGATTTGAGTATTTATCATGTAGTGCGTTTACTTTGTGATAATGCATCCAGCTATACAAATTATATATGTACAATTTTCTTTGTATACATTTCACTTAGTGATACTTTTACTGGAGATGAATAGAAATTATTTTAAAATAAAAACATCATTATAATGTTTTCAGTGTCATGTCTTAGTCATAAAATAATTTTACACTTGATCTTAGCCAAAAGGTCGAGAAGCGATTTTAGTCATAAAATAATTTTAAATAAAATAAATGTTTTACAATAGTTATTGTGGGCTAATTCCCTAATATTTCCTTCATTTCTCTAATTCATTCTTCTATATGTTTTTAATCGTGCCTTGATATAATAATTTTTAAAAATCATTTTATGGCTAATATAATACAGCTCCATTTTGCAGTATAAAATTTGGAAAACAGAATGCCATATATTTTAACCCAAGGTATGATGGTCAAATGGAATTTCTCAAAACGAGATTTCAAAAGGACAAAAAAAATTGCCTTCCCAAGCAGGATTTATAATTTTGGAGGTACTAAGAAAAACAAAATTTAAAATCCTAGACTCAAAGTCAAATACATTTCTATACCCGTATTAGGAACAGAGGTGGGATAGATGAGCACTGCCAGTAATTAACACCCCTGGGTATAGCACTCAGCCAAGGATACATTTGAGTTGGTGGATAAATACCTCTACTTTCTCTATGCTCTGTGCTCCATGCTGTTTCCCAGAGGCTCCCAGTGGGATAAAGGTCCAGTTAGCCATAGCAATAAAGTGCTCATCAATGCCTTTTATCATTCTTTTGCCTTTATCTTACTTCCCCATTTGTTTTCATTCCCCTATATTATCTTGGATTCACCTCTCAAACTTCACACATGATGATTTTTGCATCGAGTAATATTTCCAAGCGGGACCTAATAAAATGCTAAAGCTGAAAACAGAACTGAGCTCATGTAACAAATCTTACTAGCATATTAACAAGATTATTGAAGTTGGGATGCAGCTCTGGAGGAGCTCTCTGAGACACATTCCACCTCTACCCACAGTTAAAGCTTTAGTCTATCTCCTCGCAAATATACAAGACCATCAATTAGGGTAAGAAAAAAAAAAAGGCAAGCTGTATAATTTTTATTTTTCAAAATGAAATCATATTCGTTCTATGAGATATATAGAGTACATGTGTTTTCTTTAAGTTAAAGTCAAAAATACTTAAATTTTTAAATTCACTTCTCTCTGTTGTGTTTTTGTAACATACATTTTTCCTTCCCCCTTTTCCTTTTTTTCTTTGATTATTTGTGTTTTTAACTGAGAGAAAGTCTGTGGTTTTACAAAAATTGTGCTGTTTTTTATAAGGCACCTCAAATGATTTTAGAATGAGTTGGAACATAAATTTTAAAAAAATAATAATAACACTAGAAATAGGAACATAAACAGTATTACACCACATGATTTTGCTAGCAATTATTTCCTGTCAAGGACCCAAGATATCATCTAGTCTGTAACTCTGTCAGCGTATAAAATGTTCTGCAACCAATTTCTCCAAACAATATTTATGCCTCTTGTGGAGGAAAAAATGTGTAGAGCTTGGCCATCAGCAAATCCAAAGCACTTAGGAAATGACCAGAGCACAGATGGGAACATCTCAAATAAAGCATCCATGCTGCAAAAATAACATATATAGATGTTATTATACACACACTATATATTATATTAATAACATATATATGTTATCATACATGATTTCTAAGTTACCCTGAATAACTTACAGGTAGCTTACTTTCGTTCTTCTTAATTCAACTACATTATCAACTAGAGCAAGAACTCCTAACAATAAGCCAAGAAAAGTAAAATACAAAAATACAAACAACAACAACCCCCTCCACCGAATACATAAAGACCTATGTATTTTAATATCTGCAGGGGAAAAAGTTAGAAACACTGCCAATAACTAAGTGTTTCCTTCCCACCTACCTTCACTCCCTGCCTATACATACTTTCATTTTTTAAAAACGCATAAGCAAGGAGCAACCAAGACTATTACTTCAGAGGTCTGAACATATTTTTCTTGTTTTATTCTTTCTTGTGTCCTAGTTGGGGATGTTAATTACAGCATGTCATCACTATATGTGATCTACTATATGTGATTTAGAAATTCACATTTCTGGGGCGCCTGGGTGGCACAGCGGTTAAGCGTCTGCCTTCGGCTCAGGGCGTGATCCCGGCGTTATGGGATCGAGCCCCACATCAGGCTCTTCCGCTAGGAGCCTGCTTCTTCCTCTCCCACTCCCCCTGCTTGTGTTCCCTCTCTCGCGGGCTGTCTCTATCTCTGTCGAATGAATAAATAAAATAAAATAAATCTTTAAAAAAAAAAAAAAAGAAATTCACATTTCTATGTTAGTAGAGGGGCAGTTAAAACAAAAATAATTTGATGGAGAAAAATGGAACTCCAGAAAAAGCAGACAAAAGTTGATCAATGTAGAATTTCTCTTTTTCGGTATGATTCCAAAATCATCGACTTCCAACTAGTGCAAGTGTATCATTCAGAACCATCTGTAATTCAGAATGTTTGGGTTTTTTTTTTTCCTGTCATTTCTAAGCAATGAAGTAAAACTCGAGAGAATCAATTTTGAACTGAGAGATAACTTGTAGCGGTAGAGAAATAGGAGCACAAGGATTAGAGGTACACATTAATAGAACTTTAGTACATTCTCAGTTATTGCCACGTCCAGATTACACACAATTCATAACATAATACTGATGGGGGGAAGACCTACTTTGTGGTGAGGAAGATTAGAAAGCATCAGTCTCCTTATGAACACCATGCATCCTAGATTACCCAAAGTTTCACAGCCGGATGTTCAGTCTCAAGTGAAGCTCTATGGCTTTAAACATAACTTTCCTTCAAGTGAGTATCTGAGGTTACTTTGGCTTTGCTCCAAAAATCTCCTACTAGCAATTGCTTAGCATCCATAGGAGACCTAGATATGTCACACATGCTTTACTTACTCTATTAAGTCAAAAGAAAAAAAAAATGGCAGAGAAGCTAAATAAAAATTTACTGTTTCGTCAGTTTAATATCTAGATCCATTGTGATTACACATAACAAGGGATCTTTATGAACTATACCAATATTTTCTAAATTTGCCCAGTCAAAAGAAACTTCTGGAAAATATATATTCTCAGGTTCACTAAGAAGTATTCTGATTTAGTGTTTCTGCAGTAAAATTAAGATATTAGAAATGTTTTGAAATAAGCCATATGTGATGATTATGATCACTTTGGAGAGACCAGAAAAGACCATTTGCAGATAATTGCTTGTTAAGCTTGCCTTTCTGTTAAGTATAATAACCATAATTATGCCAATCCAGGTTCAGGTGGTTAAATGCCTCCCAGTCAGGTTTGCTATCACAGCAGGATGTTCCTACCCCCGCTGAATTCTGGAAGTTCATTTCTGTTGTGTCTTTTCCAAACCATACTCCCATAGAGTCTCTTTTCACCAAAACCTGACTGGACGGACATAGTGGTGTAAAAACACATGATTCTTCCACATGTGATTTGACACATTATCATTATAAGGTTGCCTATGATGTACTCCTTCCTGTTTCAAAATTCAGTGAACCTTCCTGTCGATCGTTAACTTGACTTTTCAGTAGTACTTGATACATTTATGTAGAGCAATAAACATTAAACAATTTTTCATTCTTTTAATCCTAACATCTATGCCCAAATCATAGCAGTTGTATCTCCAAATATCTACATAATCTGGCTACTTCTATCAATCTACTGTCACTGTAATCTAAGTCATTATCATCTCTTTCTTCCAAATTGATACCCTTGCTTCACTCGTGTCCATCTGTGAGATGCACAGGTGTAGCCAGACTCTTCCTTTCCAAATCAATAATGATAATACTCTGTATTTATTTATAAACTTTCCATGGATTCACAGTGCCCTAGAATAATATCTCCAAACTCCTTAGTAAAATTTGAACTGGACCTCCAGTTTAGCCTATTTTTCAACCTGTCATTCATCACTGTCGCTCTTGCTCAGTCATTGTGTATACCATGCTGTCTCTCAGACGAGGACTACAGACACGCTGTGCCATCTGCCTAGATTACTTTTCTCGTGTTTTGCTCCCACTACAGTTATTTGAACGACTTTCTACTTCGGGTCCTCTACATTACATGTGTAGAGAGGAAGACTATACTATAATGCCAATCACACTTGAAAAGACTTATACAGTTCCATAACCTCTAAGAGATAAGGAAACTTGCTTGCTCACTAGCACCTGGACAATTAGCTGTACAAATTAGGTGCCAATATGTTTCTGTTGAATAGGATGCCTTCCCCCCCCAATACCTTATTCATGTTATTTTTCACTCAGTTATTCCAACTCTATAGTTAAATGTATTATAAATGTAACACATGAACATTCAAGTATTCCCCATTGACCAACTAGCTGAGGAATTTTCAGACTTGAATTCTGATCTCTTTATAATGAGTTAATCAGAGATTTTTCTTTCTTACTCTCTATTTAATGTTTGAAAAATATTGATGTGTTCCCTATATGATTTAATAAGTTATTTGGTATTAAACAATTATTTAAACTGTAGATACAATCACACCGTCAGACAACTTACAGCTGTTTGGATACATAAATTTCACAAGTACAACTGGGAGCTATTAAAATTATCTAATAAATATTCAGAAAACCAGCCTATAAGAAGACAGCTTGAAGTAAGACTAATACCACAAGCCCAGTGAGTCTCATTTCTTTTACCTCTAACTAGGATTGTGTGGCTCAGACACAGAACAGTCATTCCCATGTGCAAACTAAGATTATTTCAGAAAAAAATAAATCACTGTAGAATTTCATAGAACAAGAAGCTATTTACTATGTTTTTGAACTGTCACTCTGTATAGCTGTAATATCAAAAGGGTAGATTCTGGTTGTCATCAAATTTGCAGTTAGCACCAATTCTTCAATTTAATAAAACACATCAGAAAGCAATTAAGAATAACATTATTTGGAAGTTTTTAATATGTTCTGTTTTATTAATAAGCTTTGTATAAATTACATTACTCCTCTTGTCGTTAGAAATAAATTACTTGCTATAAACTCACAAGTGATGGTGACAAAGTAGTGTGCCAAGAAACCTTTGTTTCTGAGCAATGTTGCCATAGATTAATTGGTAATTAAAGAGTATATTGTGCTTACACATTCCTTTCCTTGAACATTTTCCAAATAACTCATTTTTTCCGAGTGGGACTAGGTATGAGAACAAGTAGCCAATGACACTAAACCCTATATAATGGTATATAAAGCTCAAAGAAAATTTTGTTGGGCAATTGGTAGCAAGAAGGGAAGTAGAGAGGAGAAGAGTACGCCCATGTTGTAGTTAAACATTTTTTAAGATGTTATTTACTTATTTATTTATTTATTTATTTATTTATTTATTTATTAAATAAGCGAGCATGAGCGAGCATGAGCAGGGGGGAGGGATAAGCAGACTCCCTACTGAGCAGGGAGCCCGATGCAGGGTTAGATCTCAAGACCCTGAGATCATGACCTGAGCTGAAGGCAGATGCTCAGCCAACTGAACCACCCAGGTGCCCCTTGTAGTTAAGCTTAATGATAACTCCCAGTAAAGTTAAGTCAGTGAAATTTACCCTGTTAGTCCCTGGGTGGAGTGAGAATTTACATATACATGGGAGCAGTGGACTTAATGTCTCCATCTTATGTGGCAATATAATATTTTTTTAATATGTCTAGACCTGGGAAGCAAAGTCAATAATATAAAGCATTAACAGAAGAAAGGCACTGAAGTCTATTTGATAGAGTTTAAATATATATATATGTATATATATATATATATATACATATATATATATGGCATAATTATTATGCATAGCAAGACAAAATAAGCTTCACGAGCATTATGTAAAACAACAGTTAAAGAGCCTAGTATACAAATCCAAAAGAGATATAGATCCCTATGTTTATTGCAGCATTATTTACAATAGATGAATTAGGAGTCAACCCATGTGTCCATCAATGGATGAATGGATAAAGAAGATGTGGTGTGTGTGTGTGTTTCTGTGTGTGTGTCTGTGTGTGTCTATATCTATCTATATATAATAGATATATAGATATATAATGGAATATATACTATATATTGAAATATATAATATATAAATACATATTGGAATATATACTATATATATTGAAATATGTAATATATTATGAAATGTATATGTAATGAACTATTACTCAGCCACAAAAAAGAATGAAACCTTGCCATTTGCCACACATGAATGGATCTGGAGGGTATAATGCTAAGTGAAATAACTCAGTCAGAGAAAGACAAATACCATTTGATCTCACTCATATGTGGAATTTTAAGAAACAAAACAAACATGGAAAAAAGATAAACAAACAAACCAAAAAGATGAGTCAAATATAGAGAAAAAATTGGTGGCTACCAGAGTGGAGGGAATGAAAGGATTGTTGAAATAGGTGAAGGGGATTAAGAGTACACTTATTGTGATGAGCACTGAGTAATGTATGTAATTGTTGAATCACTGTACTGTACACCTGAAAGTAATATACCACTAAACATTAAGTATATTGGGAAAGAAAGAAAGAAAGAAAGAAAGAAAGAAAGAAAGAAAGAAAGAAAGAAAGAAAGAAGAAGAAGAAAGAAAAGGAAGGAAGGAAGGAAGGAAGGAAGGAAGGAAGGAAGGAAGGAAGGAAGGAAGGATGGGGCACCTGTCTGGCTCAGTGGGTAGAACATGCAACTCTTGATCTCAGGGTTGTAAGTTCAAGCCCCATGTTTGGTGTACAGATTACTCAAAAATAAAATCTTTATAAAAATAAAGAAAAAAAAAAGAGCCTGTTTGCAAGGGAATGGTGACTGGAAATTCGACCAAACAATTCTCATCTTTAAACTTCTCATGTATGTTAAATAACATTGGTATGAATTATCTTTCACATCAGAGTGAAAAGGGTCACAATTTAGGGGATCAGGGAGCAGGGATCACAATTCAGAGGGTTTATTAAAGGAATGTATTTACTGCTTAGTTGGTTAATCATTAAGATTACAAATTTCTTTATAGGAAGGATCTCACCTCTTCCCCATTCTCCTTCCCTGGTGTCTACAGAACTCAAGACATGGGGGTGTCTGAGGAGTAGTCCAATGACACTCTCAATCAATCCCAGCCACCTGCTCCTACTCTTCATGCAGGCTTTACTACTGACTTCAAAAATACAAAGAGAACAGCAAAGATTCTAACCAAATGGCATAGGAGGTTAATGACATTTTATTGATATTCCAACATCTCTTTCTGTCTTTAAGGCTCTCTTAACAGATTTTTGCCTTACAGAAACAATCCTCTGATAGGCACTCCCTTAATTTTCAAGCTGAGAATTCAAACTTCGCTGGAAACTTTTGAGTTCAAGCCAAAGTTTCCTTGAAGATATATTTTTTCCCCATTAAACTAAGAAAAAAAATGGGGAAGTATATGAAATTTCTCCTAGGTTTTCTGCTTTAGGCCCCAAGTTCTTTTTGATCCTGGGAAGGTGTATACGCTAATTTTCACAGCTGGTTCAAATTTTTACACTCTTTATTCAGAAATAATAAAATGGAACCTTATTGAAAATGCATAAATTAAAATAGACTGCATTTTTTACAACATATATTTCTATAAAAAGTAATTGAAATTTATTGCCATCATTGTGATAAGAGGTATCAGAGGTTGATGGCTATGCAATGATTTTCTAAATAATTATTTTTAAGGTCTACATATGTTAAAATTGAGTGCGTGATATAATTTTCACATTTACTAACTTGTTTATAGGATAGAGATTTTTTTTCTTCTTGGAACCACTATTTTACACTCAGTCCATATATATTACAGAATACTGTTTTTCTGATCATACAACAAAGTTCATTACCACTGCTATCAGTTACTTAAGATTTCCTCAGTTTATGTCTTATTTCTACTGCAACACTTAACCTTTAATTTAAAATAGCATTGCATTTTCTTCAAAATATCATGTTTCTTTAATGAGCTCTGAATATCATAGGCTAAAACTTTTGTTTGGAGAAAGTTGGATGAATAATTATGGTCTCATTAAAATGCAAAGTCTTCAGAGATTCTCCTAATCATCCTCTTGATGATTTTCTAGTTGCTTAAGTAAGTGCAATGTCTTTCATCATTCCTGAATTGAAGCACAATACACTTTTCCATCTATGTAAAATATACAACATTTTAAGATAGCTTGCATTCTGTGCCATTTCATGGTCACAAAAATAATTGCCTGGCAGTTTCCTCTAAGGACTCTTCTATATAAAAATGTATAGATTTATGGTTTTTCGATCTAAAGAACTCTTGGTTATAAGGGTTTTGGACTTACTGCCTTCTGAATAGCCTCAGATTCATATCTGTAAATGGTAAAATCTAGTTATATAGATCATTAATTTGACTATGCTTGAGAAGTAGTGATGCCAGTAAGTCTAAATCACTTCACTGAGTCCTTGATCCAGCATAGAATCTTCACTGAAAGTATTTTCTGTGATGTATTTTCAATTTTAGTAATTGCAGTTCACTTGAATATGCTCACAAAATAAGTAGTACACTTCTGTTGGAAGAAACTGCTAAAGTATAACTCCATCTCTTCTTTTAAATACACATCTGCAAGTTATATTCTGCACTGGGTAGCATGTTGCAATAAACAGCCACAGTCAAACATCCCCGACCTCAGCATGGAAGCACAGAACACTTCCAATCCTGGCCCTTTAGCATTCTGGAAAATTCAAGAGTCTTATACATTTGCCTCTTTTATTTTTTTTCTTTGCACTAAAATCAGGGACAGATGAGTCTAGAGACGAGGCCCTTCATTCAGATTCACACCTTTTCTTCCGGAATGGTATAACAACACAAGCTTCTGGAAACCAAATCACTCTGAATTATGTCATTTTATCAGACAAGGGTTGTTTTTAGATTCAGAATATATTAATAACTTAGAAAAAACAGTGATGTCTATGCTTCAGTTATTCATTGATTTCTTCCTCCAACATGTTTTTATTGAGACACAGAAGTTCTTATGTGCCAAACAACAAATTACTGAATTCTCTGAAAAACTTGACTACCATGGAACCAGGAGGCATTGTTATTAATGTCAATGTCATATGTCAAAATAATGCCAAATCACATAAATTTATCTGATAGACTTTGCTGTTTTATCTTTAATACAATGTAGATCATACACTTTATTTCATTTGTTATATTGTTATAATGTAACACTTAACGTAAATCTTTTTTTATCAACTTTTACAACAATTTGTGAGACTTCTTTGCACTATCTACTTTAATTCAATTGTGCATTATATTTTATGTGCATTATATTTTATATTACCTGTCGTAATGTTGTGGAATACAACTGAATTATTATCAAATATTTATTAAATTGTAGTAGTTAGAAGAGCAGAAATGATATGTGCCTTAAAGAAACACTCAGATCTTGGACTAGTGCAAAAATACAGCAGACTTTAGTAAATAATAGAATATTCACTTTGAGTTTTATTTTCTAAACTATCATTTAAAAATATTTCCTTAATATCTTATGCGTGAAAATGCTAAATTTGTCCAAGCACATCTACATGTACGGTATGGTGACATGTGCTTCATTCTCATCACTGGAGTTGACTTGATAAGCTGCCAATGATTTGGATGGTAATGAGCAGGCAATTTCAGATCAAGTGCAATCAGCCAACAATTCATATAACATTTCAAACCTTTCCTTCTCAGAATATTAAGCTACACAATCTGGTGGGGTTACTGAACATGTTCAAATATGAGGTAAATTTCTCTAATGACATAATTATGAAACTTGAGAAGAATTTGAAGTGAGATCAGTTACTTCATTGTTACTTCAAAGGCACGTGTATGAAAAAGTAACACATAGGAAACCAAGGCAGAGACTCACCAACTTTATTACTTTTAAATTATTCAACCTTGTTTATAGTTTCAATCAATTCCCTTTATGACAATGTACAACAACACAGACATGTATATCAAATATTGTATCATTATATTGAAGGAAAATATACCTGAAAACCCAGCAAGTTTTAAATGTATTCTTAATTCTAAAATCCTCTTATAGATATTTTGTCAGTTAGAAGGGATAATTTTTGAAGTTATACATACACATAAATGAGAGCTGACTTTTTTTTTTTTCCTGTCTGGATACACAAATGTATCACTTTTGTTTTTGTTTTCTCAAATCATCATTTACCATTCTTCCTATTCCCTAAGTATGACTGAATTGTTATTCTTCCGAAAGTAAATTATTCTTGCTAGAAAGGTAACAGTAAGAATGTTAAAGTACATTGATGCCCAAAAGTTGATAGAACTGAAATTTAATATTGTTTTACAACCAAGAATTTCCAATAAAGCATTTTTCAGTACACTACAAGTTCCTAAAGACAGAAGAATGTATTAAATATTATTAAATAAGCTCTCATTTTGACAGATTAATTTGATATGCATAAGATTAAACTGATATAAGTAAGACCAGTTATATTAATTCATTCTTTCCACAAATATGACCACATATATATTCTAGACAATATGCTTCAAGCTGGAGACTCAAAGAGGAATTCAATGAAGTACTTATTTTCGATTAGCTTATTATCTAGGGAAGAGGATAGTTATAAGCAAATGAATATTGCAGAGATCAATAAAATTTAGGAATCCTCTCCATTGTCTGCACTAGACGACAATGCAATATCGTAAAAAACAGTGAGACCATGAAGTAGGAAAAAGTTGAGTATTTGTTTACTTGATTATTTTAACTTCCTGCTTATAAAGCATGTTCATATTAAAGAAATTCTGAATAATTCACAAAATTATACCCAGTCAGTAGGTAGAAGCATCAGTGTAAAGTTCCAGAGACATGTCTGAACTGAGACATGGTTTTGGAAGAGAAAAGTTCATAAATGACAACCCCAGCTCATTATTTGTTAGTTTTGTGAATTTATGCAGCACATTTACTTAGCTAAGACTCAATGCCTTAAACTAAAAATAGTGATGATAATAGTAGGCCAAAAATATATTGAGTCCTCCCTTTGGCAAGAGGGGATTCTTTTTGTCACGTTGTATCTGGGTTGGCTTTGACAAACAGTGCAGCTGAATTGATGTCGTGCCAGTTTTGGGTCTGGTATTTAAGGTGATTGGCAACAGCAGCTTGCCCCTTGGAAGCCCTGAGCCACTATGTATAGACTGTGACTACCCCGCTGAGTCACCATATAGGAAGTTCAACTGTCTAGTCAGAGAAGCTCTGCAAATACATGGAGAGGGATAGTGGTCCGGATGACACTGGCCTTCCTACCAGCCCATCACAAATACATGTGAATAAAGCCTCTTGGACTCTCCGTGTAAGATTGGTTACCAGTTGAATACCACCAAGCTAATGTTCGGTGCAAAGCATTGCTCAGCCCAACTCCTAACCCACAAAATCATAAGATATTTTTAAAAATTTTATTTGTTTCTACTATATTTTAGGTATTTTTCCACATTAATAGGTAATTGCAACATTGAAAAATAAGAGTACCTTGGGCACCTTGGGCTATTTTGAAGGCTATGTGAGATGTTATGTGTCAAATTTTTAGTGTCATGTTAAAACCCCTAGTACATGTAGTTCCTAATTAATTAGTTGGCCAGGATTGTTATGAATTCAGAAGAGCAGGAAGAGCACAAGGTCCTGAATGGAACTCTAGTCAGCACTGACATTATCAGGTCGATCAACAAAAACAGAACCAAGAAAAGAGGGACAGACATACAGATGGAGGCAGAAACAGAGATGAGAGAGAGGGAGAGAATGAGGAGGGGGAGAGAAAGAGAATGAGGAAAAGGGAGACAGATAATAAACAGAGGAATGAGCAGACTCAGTGAAATCTGATGTCTCAAGAGTGAAGAAAGTTCAAATTGGATGGGCAGGACGTATACTATTGAAGAGCTTAGGCTGTAAATGAAAAGTAAAAGGGAGTGGTGAAGTTGATATTTAGAACATATGGAGTACAGGCATCTCTTTTAAGAGTGAATAAGAAAAAGAAAATCAAGACTAAATAGGGATAAATGTATCTTTTTAAAGGTAATAGCAAATTGGTCCTCCTTGAAAGGCGACAACAGAATCTGAAAAGAAGTAGCTCTACATGAATCAAGACAGCAAAAGAATAGACAAACAGATCAAAGGAGCAGAAGAGACAGCCAAGATGTAAACCCCACAAACACAGCCAACTGATCTTTGACAAAGGAGCAAAGGCAATACAATGAGGCAAAGACTTTTTTCAAAAATGATGTTGGAACAACTGTACATCAACATGCAAAACAGTGAATCTAGATACAGATCTTACACCCCTCACAAAAGTTAAATTAAAATGGATCACAGACTTAAATGTGAAACGGAAAAATATAAAACTCCTAGATGATAACATAGGAGAAAATCTAGATGCCTCTGGGTTTGGCAATAGAAACAACACCAAAGGCATGATTCATGAAAGAAAGAATTGATAAACTGTACCTCATTAAAATTAAAAACTTTTTCTCTGAAAGACAATTTCAAGAGACTGAAAAGATAAGCCACAAACTGGAAGAAAATATTTGCAAAAATGCATCTGACACAGGACTGTTGTCCAAAATATATGAAGAACTATTAAAATTCAACAATAAGAAGAAAAAAAACACCACAGTTGAAAAATGGGCCAAAGACCTTGACATCTCACCAAAGAAGATATATGGATGGCAAATAAACATATGAAAAGATGTTCTTCAACTTAAATCCTTGGAGAAATGTAAATTAAAACAATGAGGCACCAGTGCACACCTGCTAGAATGGCCAAAATCGGGAACACTGACACCACCAAATGCTGGTGAAGGTGTGGAGCAGCAGGAACTCTCCTTCCCTGCTGGTGAGAATGCAAAATGGTACGGACACTTTGGAAGACAGTATGGCAGTTTGTTACAAAACTAAACATACTCTTGCAGGAAGATCCAGCAATTGTGAACTTGGTATATACCTATAGGAGTTGAAAGCTCATGTCTGCACAAAAACCTTTACGTGGATGTTGTTAGCAGCTTTATTCATAATTGCCAGAACTTTGAAGGAACCAAGATGCCCTTCAGTAACTGAATAAATACAGAAATACTCGTATTCTACCTACTAGACTAGAATCTAGTCAATTTAAGTTTTTTTTGTTGTTCTCCCTCCCTCTCCCCCCATTTCTTCTCTTGCTCTTTGGGTCTTCAAAGTTTGATTTTTCTACTCTTTTAAAATATATTGTGAGGCACCTGGCTGGCTCAGTAAAAAGAGGGAGTGGCTCTTGATCTTGAGGCTGTGAGTGCGAAGCCCGTGTTGGATGTAGAGATTACTTAAATATTTTTAAATGGTTTTTTTTTTAAGATTTTATTTATTTATTTGAGATAGAGAGAGAGCACAAGCAGGGGGAGTAGCAGAGGGAGAGGGAGAAGCAGGCTCTCTGCTGAGCAGGGAGCCCGATGTGGGGCTCCATCCCAGGATCCCAGGATCATGACCTGAGCCAAAGGCAGACACTTAATGGACTGAGATACCCAGGTGCCCCTTAGCTAAATATTAAAAAATAAATAAAACCTATTATGTAGTTTATCAATGTTCTCTTTTTGGAGAGAGTTTGTTTTGAGATGAAACTACTTTTTTCAATAATTTTAAAATGGCAAGAAATACACCTGCATGACATAGAAATCCATTTAGAGAAAAAAATAGATAACATCTGAAATTTGTAAATACCAAGATTGACATCTTTTGAAAAAATGATGAAAATTTACATCCTAGTGGGGTTTGTGTAATTTGGATTTGTAATTGTGTGGCTGATGATTTATCCAGCAGCTACTGTACAGCTAACAGCTTCTCTGTAGCTTTTTTTAAATAAAGGTTTCTTCACTACTTGTAGATGAACCCATTGCAGATGGACTATTTGCAGGATATCAACTTCGATAAAGGTTTTCTCATAGTTGCCCATATAATGCCAGCCCCTCTCCAAAGTTAGTAAATGGTCAGCAGCTGAAACCAGGTCAGCCAATACGAAGCCAGTCACTGACTTTGTGGTGGCTTTCTATGAAGGCACTGCCCTAATGGGGAAAATGGCTAATTTTCATAATAGACACTGTGATTAGCTGCTAGATAGAAGAGATGAAAAGCAGTTGAGTTACATTAATAGCAAATCTGTTTACAGAACTGCTTCCTTATTTAGACTTCTGGTTCCAAATTTACATGTTTCTATTCTTTGAGTCCCTATTTCCCTCTTGCCCATTGTATCTTTCTAACCTTTGACTCCAGGAAGTTTCTGGTACCAACTGCCTAGTGTGGGGTTTTTCTCCACCCCCGCCCCCAACCCCACCAAACAATTCTTGGACCCCAGCTGGGTGTCCTACAATCCTCCTCAATTCTGATGCTATCTGCCCAGAGATAGCATCAGATTCTACGGGTTACAGGTTAGGGTCTTAGTCCCCCAAGACTGTCCTCCATGCCATTCTGCTGCAGATACCAGTAGCAAGCCTAGGTTGTTAACTGTGCTTCTGACAGATTCGCTGCGTATCAGAGGTTCCAAAGCTAGAGCAGCTCATGAAACTCAAAAAAACATTTTATTTACCAGATTACTGGTTTGTTAGAGAAGGGTATAACTGAAGAACGGCCAAATGGAAGATATGTAGAGGGCAAAGTATGATGAAAGTCACGGAACTTCCTGCGCTCTCTAGGCCCACCGCCTTCCCCAAATATTCATGTGTTCACCAACCAAGAAGCTCTCTGACTCTCCTCCTTTTGGACTTTTATGGAGGCCTCATGATACAGACATAATTGATTAAATCATTGGCCATTGGTAATTGAACTCAATCTGACAATCTCTCCTTCCTCCCTGGAGTGGGGTGGGAGGGTGGGACTGAAAATTCCAACCCTCTAATCACATGATTGGCTCTACTGGTAACCAGCCCCCACCCTTAGATAGGGTTTTAAATCACCTCATTAACATAACAAAAGACACATTTGCTGCTCTCTTAGGAAATTCCAAGGGCTTTAGGAGCTCTGTGCCAGAAATGGGACAGAAACCAAATACATACTTATTGCTATACATCACAATATCACAACTGGGTATATTTTTTTCCTCATTTCCTCTCATCCATTACTATGAGACAGAATGATGTCTTCTGTTTTTCCAAAGACAGCAATAAAAGAAATATAGTACTTATTATGTGAGGCAACCAAAATATGTATTTTTTTTCAAATATGTTTATCAAACAGAGTTGAAGTGATTTTACTATATCATTTACTGTACTATCATAACTTAAGATTTGGCCAATTTTTTTCCACATGTATATGTGACCTTCATGGAATAATTTTTTTTCTTTTAGATTTTGTGTTTGTAAAATAGAGATAGGCACTTTTAATTAACTGTACAAATATCTGTAGAAAAGTAAAACTAAATTAAAAAATATAATCGAGTCTCACAATTACAGAAAAAACTGATTTAGTGTTTTTCTTGTTGGTAAATATAAAACATCATTAATTCACTCAAAACAAATGAAGTCGTAGAAAATAAAACTAATAAAGTGCAACAATAAAAATTATTCTTCAGTTTTGTATTGTAATCAGTAAGTAGGAAGAAAGAGCTAGACAAAAAAGCAAACCATTTCAGCTTACCAAAAATGACTTTTACCTGAGAGATAAAAGTCCTAACTCGTTTACAAAATGACACCCATGTAATTAGGAAAAATAACTCCATTCTACTCAGGAATGTAATGATACAATTTGAGAATGCATTTATTTAATGTATTTTAATTCCTGCTTAATTGGTGAATATTTGAGAGTTTATACTTCTACTTCTAATATGGAATGTCTTTCTAACAATTTAGATTAACTTTATTCTAAATTAAATTAGTAATGGCTCCTAGATTATAAACTGTATGATAGTTATGTCTTTTCTTTTCCTTTTTTAATTCTTCTATTTTTAAAGATTTATTTATTTATTTCAGAGGGAGAGAGGAGCATTGCTGCAGAGGGAAAGGGAGAGAATCACAAGCAGATTCTTTGTTGAGTGCAGAGTGTGGGGTGCGATCTCATAATCTTGAGATCATGACCTGAGCTGAAATTGTCTGATGCTTAACCATCTGTGCCACCCAAGCACCCCAGTTATGGCTTTTAAAAATATTCTGTTCACTGATAGAATCCTAGAAGCTAGTGAAGGGGGAGAGCTAGGTTCTTGTCTCAACAGAGTCAAAGAATGAATCTTGCAGACAAAGGAGAGTGAGTAAAGTGATACAAGTTTATTAAACAAGGATATAGAAAACGCTCTCAGGCGTGAGAGGCGTCCCAACAGGGTTGCCACTGAGGGTTTTTAGGGTCTGTCTTTTATTGAAAGCTTGACCAGGAAGCCTGTGGCCTTGAGATTCATGTGCCCTCTTGGTTTGAGGAAGGACAATTGACAACACTTTTTATGACTTACTTCTTTGAGGTCTGGTCATTTTCTGTGATTATGATGTAGCCGTCAAAGACAAATACTCCCGGGATCCAGGGCCAGGTGGTCTGTTTCCTTATCTCTTGTCCACTCTGTCTTAGGCTTCTGCTTGCCAGGAATAGAGCCTAGCCAGGGCCCCCTTACCCTTCCTTGCCTATACCTTAACCCTTTCCTTACTCACTAGGACATTTCCAGATATATAGTAGGTGCTCAATAAATATTTGCTAAGCACATTATATTCTTTTCACAATTTCCCTCACATATGATTACATCTTCCTATTAAATAAAAGTTGATTGTAACCCAAGGTACAGAAATTCTTCACTTCTGGTTTATAAAATGGATGGTATCTCAAACTACATGAACTGCCAGAATGTTTTTGTTATATTTTTCCTTTCTAATTCTTGTACCCTTATCAAAGGAACAACAGAAACATACTTCTTCTGTAAAATATATATATAGAATATCTAGAATAAATACCTAAAAATAAACAATAGAATAATACTGCTTATAATAAATACTTTATATATGGGAAAGGGATTTATATTGTTTATGTCAATGAGAAGGGACATTTGAACATTCATTCCGATTAAGCGGAAAAACCTTAAAATGAGTTACAAGTCAGTAAGCAGTAGTAACAAACTGCGAAAACAAAGATCAATAAGGCTCTTTTAGAGTGGCAATAAACACTTATAAAGTATAATAAAGAAAATCGCACTCGTGGGGCGCCTGGGTGGCACAGCGGTTAAGCGCCTGCCTTCGGCTCAGGGCGTGATCCCGGCGTTGTGGGTTCGAGCCCCACATCAGGCTCCTCTGCTGTGAGCCTGCTTCTTCCTCTCCCACTCCCCCTGCTTGTGTTCCCTCTCTCGCTGGCTGTCTCTATCTCTGTATAGAGATATATAAATAAATCTTTAAAAAAAAAAAGAAAGAAAATCGCACTCAAAGCGTTAAGAAATTCAGAATCAAAAATACACGATTTGCATGTGAAGGAAGATACGTTTATTAAAAGAAAATCTGTATTTGTAATATGTTTGGAAAAACACAGTTTTGCGATGCCTCTTGAGCATTCATGGAAATATTCACGGAATCATGCCTTGTTGGCAGTTCTGCCCTTAGCCGGTGGTGCTTGTGTCCATCTAAATGCGCAGCCTGACCAGCACAGGCTTGCCCAGATTTCCCCGGCTGTCCCAAAGCCCGGTGCTTCTATGAAACCTTTTGTAAGCGTCAATGGCGTAAAGAGAAGAAGTGATTATCATTAATTTATATGAAATAACATTTTGAGCATTCTCAGACCCCAAAAAATAACCTTTCTTAGGCTTTTCGTAGGCTTTTCTCCGTCTTGCATAGGATGCACGGAATAAACCGAGGTAAAGCACAGATGCTCACAGTCACAGTTCAACACCAGGCTTAACACTGTGATGCTAAGCATAGTTCTAGGGAAGGAGGTGGGTGGCATCACTCTTGCTGCTGGGGGTGCACCCTGCCTCTTAGGATGGCTTGCAGCAAAACAAATGCTGAGTGCTATTTTTGCTTTTCACCTTTTTTTTTTTTTTGTAAAAGCAAAAGTCTTCTCTGTATTTCTTTCAGCTACAGAACACAGGTATGAAGGTAGATCTTTCATAAAACAAAGCGGCAATTACAAACTTTTGGAAATTGGGGGATACCTGTACTCTTGAATTGATCCCCTCAAAGTAATTAGCATGCCAAGTGGTCTTTCTTTCCTCCTGTCCTCCTTTTCTTCCGCCCCACCCTGCAAAAATAAATAATCAAAGGCTTAAGTCTTATGTTCACAAAAAAAGAAAATGCACATAACTGCAGGTAACTTTTTGAAGATACTTCCTCATGGGTCTCAAGTTAGCAAAAAAAAAAAAGTTAAAATGGAATTCTCAGTGCTGGTAAGAATGTGTGAAAATAGACAATTTAAAGTCACTGGTAACTTTGCTAATGTTGTGCAAATTAATAAACACTTTGAAAAGCAGTATCTTGATAGGACTACGTAGCTCTATCATATTCTTCAACATACACCATAGATGGGACTCTGCCAATGAGGCAACTTGAATATGAACAGTTTATCATACAGTATTTGATAATAGGGCAGAAAATGATGAAAAGGTTAGTCCAAGAAGCTGTGTTAAAGAAACAGTAATTCATGGCTGTAATTCAGTAACACGGACAGTTGTTAATGGCACACTGTTAGATGTTACCACACGGGAAGCACATTCTCCTTGAAGTTCATTTTTCATGATGTTTTGGGATATGTAATTAATTGACCTTCTCATCACCACAGGATGTTTTCCTTGAGAATTTTCATAAGGAATTCCAGTAGATAAATGACGAAGTAACAGCTTCTCTTTCTGTGGGAAAGCAGTTGTCCAACTATCCCTAATAAATTCCGATCTCTTTGTCTTCTCACAACAGCTACTACCTGGCCCTTCCAGCGATTCAGTGTCACCAAGGAATGAACAAGGATTGGAAGATGGTGGACTTGGATGAGCAATCCTGCTTATTTATTCACTTTCTCCATGGAAATGATGAGTAGAAATATCCACTGCGCCTCAACATAGTAGAGCCAATCACAAGCCTTTGTCACGTTTATCCTGTCAGTAAGAAATGCAGCCAATGAACACCAGGCTCTCACTACCCTCCTACCTGTCAAATCACCCGCTTTCCCGAGGGCAGAAGGAGAAAAAGGTGAAGAAAAGAGTTAACATTCTCTAGTAAGCACTGCTTTCAAAGTGTAGAAGTTTTGGCAAGTAATTCTCCTCCTTACACTGTAAGAGATGGGGCCAAATCATCACCGTTATTTTCCCTAGAAATGTATTTCATTTGTAAACACGTTGGAAAATAGAACCCTGTGTAGACAAATAACAAATACCCTCTCATTGAGCAGGCTTTTGAATAATGAGTGGTTATAAGCTGCTTCCTTATGCTGTATTACACATTTCAAATTTTATATGCCGAGCATATACAGGTATCACAGTGAAATTCAGGAAAAAACAAAGGGTGGGGGTGAAAGCTGTTTTTATAGCCAATAAACATATTAACACTGTAGGTAGGGCAGATTTTATTAGAAGAATTCCTCAATTGCCAATTATTTGCATTCTCCAAACAATGACCTTAAAATCACTTTTAAAGATAAAGCTTTGGGGAAACAAAGAATATTACTAATTAGTTTGCATAAAAATAAATGCTTATAAAATAGGTGTATAACCGACTGATAAGGCTTCATTTTGCACTTATGTGTAACATAAAAAATTTGGAACAGAAATATCTATCTATATATATATATGCCTTTTTAAAATATGTGATAAGGAAACAGGAAATACAAAGTTAATTATTTTCCCTAGAGCTCTTTAAATGGCTGGTGGTAACATCTTTTTTGCTCGTTTGTTTTCCTTGTTTGTGCGCACACGAGTATGTGCACATGTGTACACGTATATGCTTTAGTCTCTTTTATTATTGAAGATGCGAAGAATTTGAAATGAAATTTTTCTTGATCTGAATTTTGATAGAATACCAAATTCAAGCCAGAACTGGTAGAACAATTTTTGATTGAACATTTTAAAATGATGTTTGGAAAATAAACAGGATTCGTGCAGTCAGTGTAATTTCCACCATCAAGGGAATATGTAGAGTGGGAAAGAAAGATTCCCAAGGGTAAATTTTCTGACATCAAGAATAATCTCCCTTTGGGAATTTAAGAGGAGAATTAGGCTCAATTAAATTACGTATAGGTTATGCAAAGAGGATAATTATCTTGCTCATTACCGTTGCAGTTTGGAATTGTAGCAGCCTCTCTTTCTACCAATGTTGAAGATGACTTGGAAGGATGCCTTAATCATTCTCACATTTGAAAGTCCTTATTTTCTCTCCATGCTGGCAGCTCCACCTTAGATGGGTGATGCCTGTGCCTGTCCAGATGCACGATGTGATCAGTCCAGTCACATGCATTTGGTTGATCAGCACAGAGTCATTGGCATGCCAGTGATCTTTCTTTCTGGCCCTCAGCTGTGTGATTCACTACCATTCTGCCTGTTATTTTTAGTCTTTCCTATCAATGCCAGAAACTGGTCATTTTTTCTTTAGTTAGTAGGATAATTATATGTAAAAGCTGAAACAGACAGCAAATATTAAAATGATTTTAATCCACAGATAATACTCATTTTGTCCTAGATTGACAACTGTGACTTATAACGGGATTATTTAAAAAATCCACTTCAGGATATAAAATGTGTCAGTAAGCACTGACCAAGTTAACTCTGTCAAGCGCGCACATTAGCAATGAAGCAGGGAAGTCAGACAGATGTGCTCTACTTGTTCATCGGAGGATGATGCTGCAGAAGTAAAGACAGGATTTGTCTACAGGTACACATGCCCATGACTTTAGCTCTAAATACTGGTCACCTAGGGACCAGTATGGGGAGAAGTATGATTGGAGGGGGACAGTGAAAATACAAACAGCCAGAAGAGGGAAAGTGAGGCTCGCATCTCCTAGCATCTCCTAGTGTCTCCTAGGAAGCATGGTTCCAAGCTCCCTGGCAGCACCCGGAGAGGTGGCAAGACTGGGGGCTACACAGCATCTCTTGGCCTCAGACTTTGAACTTAGACGTTAGGCCTTGGGTCAGTGCTGAAAGATTCTTGTTCACTGGGGCAACGTGATGCACTTTGGCAAGGAATTGAATCTGATAACTACAGGGGTTCTTTGAGTGGAATCGAAAATAAAATTCAACTGATTCAAAGAAAAAGAAAGTGACATTTCCTATCACATGATGAATGTCCAAGAAATTCTCATTTCCTAAAAATGAATTAGAATGCATTCTCCTTCCTAGATTCACACACTTGATTTACAGAACAGTCTTTTTAGACTCTAGTATGTATCTATAATGTATGAATATATGTATGCGTGTATGTATGTATGCATTCATTGTGCCAGAAAGTGTATGGATTTACTTGTACAATTTCATTATGTTATTTTTAACATTTTAAAAATATTTGTGTGGGTGCATTTCTGGGTTCTCTATTCTGATCCATTGGTCTCTTTGTCTATCCCTCTGCCAGTACCATGCTGTCTTGATTATTACAGCTATATAATAAGACTTAATATCAAATACAGTGATCCCAGCTACTTTATTGTAAATTTTTTTTTGCTCTTGTAAGGCCCATGACAGCATATCAATAATAAATTTTTTTATGTCAACCAAAATCTTTACTAGAATTTACATAGGAATTGCATTAAAGCTGGGAATTTGGAAAACATTGACGTCATTCCTTTTAATACCGAATTAAATCAAACTATGAATACATCAATGCTTCTGGAAACATTGCTATAAGCCTTTCATTTTCTGACCACTACTTCCTATTCTTCAATCTTAATTTATTCCCCATCCTGAAATAACTTAGACTTCTGTAAAACTACCCATTTATTGTACTGATTAATTATTAACTATCTCTTGGTCCTCTCTTTTGCTGATTACCTGTTTTCCTGGCTTATTTCCATGTACTATTTAGTAATTTACATCAAGTTAAATCGGCTAATGTTCTTAAAGACCCTTATCCAAGGAAAGATGTTTAAATTCTGTGATAAATGTTGTGCCTTTTAACTGAATGGTAATTGATTTTGGCATTTAGATGTTTTTTTGTTGTACTTTGTGCTAATGCCTTAGTTTAAATTTTACTTTTTGTAAGAAAAAATGTTCAAGAGCATACATTTTCTTTATGTCTTTGGCTCGATGTGATAAGCTGTTTTCTTTACTGAAATTTTTAATAGAAGTTTTTAATATTTGTTCTGAATTACTATTTAATTAAATAATTTTAGAACTTTAAAATTTAATTTGAAGTATCTGTAATTGTTTTTACTTTCATCGCTTTTTTTCTTTAATTTTGTGGAATTTATAAAAAATCTGTGGTTTCTGTTCCATGGAATATGAGGTTTGCTTTGTGATATAACATGTATCTAATTTTGTATATGCATCTGTTTGAGGATAATTGTGTATTTTTTCTTGTTTTAAAATGCTGTGAATATATGTTGTTAAACACACTTCAAAATGCAGTCATTATTCAACACTATGTCCATTATCTAAATATTCTCTATATTTAGCATCTCCTCTTTTAGTTACACCCATCCCTACATATATTAAGCACATTAATATTTCAAAGAGTAAGCTTAATCAATTGTAAGAAAATGGTATTTATTTCATCAGGTCTTAGTTCTAGATGCAAATATCTTTAAAGGATTATGCATTTGTATTCAACATGGAGGAGTTTATTATTCTTATGTAATTCATATGTATTCAGTAATAAAATCAATCCCTGTATGTCCTTTCTTCTTCATCATTTACAGTAGGTATCTGCAAACCTTTATTTTGTTAGGACCAGGGAGTAAATTCTTTCATTTTCATGGGCCATAAGATTTCTTTTGCAGCTACTCAACCCTGGCGTGGTGGTATAAAAGCAGCCATAGACAATATGTGCAGGAATGGACATAACCATTTTTCAGTAATACCTTACAAAAGAAGCAGTGGGATGGATTTAGGTAAGGGCCATAGTCTGCAGACCCTTGGTTTCTATATCCACATAATCATTGTGTGTAATATAGGGGATTACATGTGAATTTACATGCCCCACTTTTTTTTTATTAGAGAGACAACTGAGTGGGATTACATAAATTATGAGAAGATTTTTAATACTGTCCAATTCTAATATTTCACATAAATTTTAGAAATATGAGACTAACAGTTTAAAGACTAAAGTTTTTTTGTCTTGGAGACTATCTTTTTGAGATGCACATTTACTTTCAAACATTTATTCCTGTTTATTTTGTTTCTTTATTTAAATCTTAATATTTCTAATAGCAAATAATTTAGTGATGTTTATTAGAAACCAGTCACTATATTAAGTACTATACATACAGTAATTCATATATTCCTCATAAAACCCTTTGGGTATTTACTATTAGAATAAGCCATTTTATAGATAAAGAAATTAAGGTTGAAAGTCGACCTCATTCTGCCATTCTGCCTGTACTTAATGGCCAGACTATATAATAGCTTCACTTAATCATTTATCTGTTAAACCAACATTTATTGATTACGTGCTGGTTAACTTACATGACGTTTGTGCATGTACCAGACTGGACTTGGTCAAACTCTGGTCACTTTATGGTTTTCTATTTCCAGAACAACTTTGTAATGGAGTCAAGGAAAACCAGAAGGATTATTAGAAAACAAATCAAATAAAAAGATCAAGAAGGGAATTTTAAGATGATTATTCTTTGGGGACAAAAAAGTGAATTCTGAAATTTGATTTACATACACAGGATCATTATGACAGGGTATTACCAACTCATCTCCATTTCCCTGAAATAAGGAAAGAATTTAAAATGGCCAGGAAGGAATTTTATTGAAAACTACTTAAAAAGAAACTCTATTAAATTGGATATGAGACACCATTGGTGATTTGGCATTTCTTCCCCTACATGAATCAATGGAAGGGGAATATTGTTTACTTAAAAGAACATGATTAGATGACCTCAAAAGATCTCCTCCCAGCTTTTTGTCACTTTGCAATGAAAAAAAATAAAAACTTTTGTGTTATATTTCTCATAGTCTTTTAAAATTATATTCAATAAGTTGAAAAGTTGCTTAGAGCCACATCATTAACTAATGCTTCACTGCACTAGATGGTCCAAAAGTGGCCTCAAAACTCTAAAGTGGGCTCCAGAAGTGCCTGAAGAGTCACTAGTGAATATTTGAACTGTCCAGGGGACCTGGATCACTAGTGTATTGGTTTAAATGTTTCCATAATCCTAAGCATGTAAATCTCCACGTGTAAGTCATTTATAGAATTTTTGTTTAAATATCCTTACATCCCTTTATTATCTCTTTATTAAAGAAGGCAAAAGGATATACAACTCTGGTTTTCTAATGAAGAGATGAATAATAATTGCATGTGGGCTGTGATGAGCAACTAAAAATAGAAAGCTTAACATAGCATTAGTAATTCAAAAGAGAGTTAAACACTTAAGTTTAGATTTAACAATTGAAATATTATCAGCTACTTTCAGAATCCGCTTTTTCTCTCCTGCAAAAGAAACATTCTGAATATTTCACATTTAATAAAATTATTAGTAGTGGTCCTTCATAAGATATTATACAGTTTAATCAGTGATAAAAATTTTAAAAGTATAGATAATTTTCACAGAATCCGTTTTTAATATTTAATAGACAAAAAGATATTTTTATGAAATAAGCTTAGCAAAAGTGATTTTGGCAAAGGTCCTAGGAGAAATACACTATTGGACATTTGTCCCAAATATATGAATCACTAATACAATATGACTAACCATTCAACATTAACATTATAATCCATTAAAATTATGAAAAAAGAGTTAAAATGATTTCTAATTAAGATAAATAACTTTTACATAGGTTTAAGAAGAAATAGACTGTCCCCTACCATATTATCCAAGAAGATGTGCCTCATTCTCTGTTTCTTTCTAGCTTTAAAATAGTACTACTCTTTCTAAGTAGTCCCCACATTTAGGGTTATTCTGTAATGATAACAATACCATAGACTATTAGGAAATTGAAATTTAAGACAATACCGCTTGTAATTTCCCTCAAAGAAAATGAGTTTATTCAGCTTGCATTTATTTCGGTATAACCTTAAGAACACATATAAAGGATCTATACGCTAAAACTTACAAATTGTGTTGAAAGAAATCAAAGAAGACTTTAGTTCACAGAGAGCGTAATTGCTTGATCATATGGTGAAAAAAAGTTTAGTTTTATAAGAAACCACCAAACTCTCTTCCAAAGTGGCTGTACCATTTTGCATTCTCACCAGCAATGAATGAGAGTTCCTGCTGCTCCATGTCCTCATCAGCATTTGGGGTTGTCAGTGTTCCCGATTTTGGCCATTCTTGTAGGTGTGCAGTTGTATGTCATAATTGTTTTAGTTTTCAATTTCCTAATGACATATGATGTTGAGCATATTTTCATATGAATACATTTTATCTGGATATAGTCTTTGATGAAGTGTCTGTTCAGATCTTTTGCTAAGTTTTTAAGCAAGTTGTCTGTTTTCTTGCTGTTGAGTTTTAAGAGATCTTTGTGTGTTTCTGAAATCAGTCCATCACTATATATGTCTTTTATATACAATTTCTGACTTGTCTTCTTGTTTTCTTGAAAAAGGAGGCAATTTTATAATTACTGATAATGTTGTTGCATGGTATAACTTTTGAAAATATAATAGATAATTTGTTGAAAAGCATTTTATATTGAATAGGCAGTATTCACGAAGTTTTGGGTTGACTTTAGATTTATACAGTGAAAAGAATGTAATCTTATTGTGGAGGCATTTCATGAGCTAATGCAATAACAAAAAATACAATCTTTGGGGCTTTACATTTTAGATTCCTGAATAATACAATTTAAAGTATTTCTTTCCTCAATACCATCTTCCAAACAAGATATGCAAGAAAACAGTCCGTTACACTGCAAATATGAACAGACAGGTGAAGTCAATTCAAAAGAAAAGTAAAACTGTTCAATTTTTACATGCAAGTTAGTGAATAATGTTTGGAAAACTTGGATACATCTGGTTTCTATCATGTTTCAGCATCAATGTAAAATTTAAATGAAGTCAATAGAAAAGTCTCTGTGGGATACAAAAATATAGACTTTATTTATGTGGTTATTTTCATGTCTGACTTGAAATAAAGAAAGCCTTACCAGAAAATGTTGTATTTAATTGGATAGTTATTTAGAATATTGAATTTGGAGTCATCATATTTACTACCAGCTTATACACACACATACACACAGACATATCGCTGCCCAGAGATTGGACACTTTTTATGTAATACTTAGTTTATGTAATACTTAGTTTTATCTGTCCAAATAAGAAATTTTCTGTAATTTAACAATCTAACTTTTAATAGTGTAATATGTGTTTGTCTCATCAAAAGAACTTGAAGGTGAATTAATATAACTTTATGAAATTTGTAATATGACGATGGATCTAAGATAATCCATTATCATGTCTAACATATTTTATTGTATATATTTGATAAGGATTACAATTTTAAAATTATGTTTTATTACATACTTAAATATGGACCTTTTTGATAAAAATGTTGTTGAGAATCTTTAGCATTGCACTATATAGAATACACAATTTATACACTTTTCTCGTCATATGTTATTCATTAAAGATTTTAAACAGATCTTCATGTTTACAATTTTCATTAAATACTTTAAAATTAAACAGATCTTAATGTTTATATCAGTTACATGAGATATGCAGTTTCAAGTAAATGAATACCGTTGAAGGCATAAATTTGCTTTTGTTTCCCTTGTGTCAGGAGACAGTATCTAGTAAGAAGTTGCTACAACTGATATCAAAGCGGTTGCTGCATATGTTCTCCTCCAGGATTTTGATAGCTTCCTGTTTCACATTTTTAGGTCTTTCATCCATTTGGAATTTATTTCTGTGTATGGTGTAAGAAAGTGGTCCAGTTTCATTCTTTTGCCTATTGCTGTCCGCTTTTCGCAAGATCATTTGTTGAAGGGACTGTTTTTTTTTTTTGCATTGGATATTCTTTCCTGCTTTGTTGAAGATTAGTTGACCATATAGTTGTGGGTTCATTTCTGGTTTTCTATTCTGTTCCATTGATCTATGTGCATGTTTTTGTGCCAGTATCTTACTGTCTTGATCACTACAGCTTCATAATATAACTTGAAGTCTGGAATTGTGATGCCTTCAAATTTGTTTTTCTTTTTCAAGATTGCTTTGGCTATTCAGGGTCCTTTGTAGTTTCATATAAATTTTGGGGCTGTTCTAGCTCTGTGAGAAATGCTGGTGGTATTTTGATAGGAATTGCATTAAATGTGTAGATTGCTTCGGATAAATCTGAAAACATGGTTAAAAAACAAAGGAGTACTTTTAAAATATATGCCCTTTAATGACAAAGATATTCTAGCACAATGTAGAATCCAAAAGCCTTCCAGAAAATAGAATTTTGGCTCGATAATAAGCTTTTATATTGCATGGTACAAAAAATTATAAAAAATTCAAAAATCGAATTGGGAAAAAGCAACTTCATAACATAAACAAAGCACTAGTTTCCTTAATCTATCTGGGATTTTTATTATGCACATATAGAAATATTAAAATAATTAATATTTTAGGAGTTAAAATATATTATATATGTAATGAGTTAATTATTAGACATTATTAAACTAAAGCTTGAGGAAATCAGAATTCATTTAGTCCTGAACTTTTGTCCTTTTTCTTTAAGTATTTAATATGTAAAGAATATATAATAAAAATAAATACATATTAAACATGTATTTTAGGTTGGGAGGGAAAGATAATTCAGTGGCAAAGGTGATTGGTTTTAACTTTAGATTTTTGTTTTGTTGAGAAATTTAAATTTTCCCACTATTTAGCATTAAGGAATAATAAATGCCTATGTTCTTCATTTACTTTCTTTTTCTTGATTTGTAATTCTCTTACAATGAAGTTAATGAAGTTGAAGTTGAATAACTTTTCTCTTGACCACTTCAATGGTCACATTTCTGTTGGAGAAAAAAATGGCAATTAATAAAAGTTTTATCAGAACAAGTATCTATTCCTTATAAAAAACATACTTAAGTATTTTATCAGAGGAGAAAAGTGCCACTAAATATACATTAGAATCTATGATTTGTATGTATAGGAAAAAGAACAAAAAGGTGTGAGCTGTGTATCTAAAGAGTCACAAAAAATAAGTTTAGCACTTATTTTATTCTTGCTGTTTCTTTTTTTTTAAGATTTTATTTATTTATTTGAGAGAGAAAGAGCAAGAGAGAACGAGTGGGGGGAGGGGCATAGGGAGACGCAAACTCCCTGCAGAGCAGGGAGCTGACAGACCTGGACTGGATCCTAGGACCCTGGGATCATGACCTGAGCTGAAGGCAGATGCTTAACCAACTGAGCCACCCAGGTGCCCTATTGCTGTTTCAAGCGCCATTTTAAACAAGCCACACGTACAAATTTATTTAGTCTTTATAAAAAACTAATGATGTAAGTATTCTTATTATCCTTCCTGTATGCAAACTTGGCCAAAGTCATAGCGGTAGTAGGATCTGGAGCCAGATTCCAAGCTACACACTTTGTCTCAAGATAACTGGTTTTGACTAAGCTCTATTTATTCCAAACAACAAAATCTCCAAAGATATTTAGCAACTGTTTCATTTTTTTCTTGTCTCTTAATTAGTTTGTGTGAGAAATAATGTTCATAGGCTATTTTGAAGTTTATATTCTTTAAGCTGCATGGTGTTAAAAAAATGGGAGTAATATAAGTGGGTATATAAAAGAGACACTAGGATCCTGTGGGGCGAGGAACATATTCAGAAAATGGAATATCCCTTCTCCAACAATTCATACATTTGTGAAAAATGTCCAATAGCCTACTTCTCTGAGGATCTTTGCTAAAATTACTTTTGCTAAACTTATTAATCTTTAAAAGTATCTTTCTGTGTATAAAGTATAAAGAAAGTATTCTGTGATACTTACTCATACACTTTAATTTTACCAGAGTTAAGATTTCACACCATCTAATTAAGGATCACTATTCATATAGGGAAAACAAATTTACACATGAAATTCTGCAGGTGATAGTTGGTGGGACCATATTGCATGTATGAATGTACTATTAATGTTCTATCAGTGATGTTAGAATATGCTACTTCTCTTTGAAATATGAAATATATTTTAAAATAAATAACACAAATGAAGAAGCATAATATTGAGATGGCATTATCAGTAGTTTTTACTCAGGGGCTATAAATCATGTTTCATCTAAATGTATTTAACATATTCCAGCGCTCATATTATGTTTGAATAATGGAGCAAAATTACATATATCCCCTGATTCATTACTCTTTTGGAAGGTGACAAATTTGAAAGATTACTCTGATGTGTAATGCATACAATTTTATGCAAATATATAATTTAGTCTTATAGGATATACTGTCAGTTGAAACAAAAATAGTTCAATAGGAAGCATCAGTGATGATGCTAGGTTGGTGAGGAGTTCAAAGGAAAGTGACGAGGGAGCTCTTTCATACCTTGTTAATTCATCATGCTTATGAATTTAGACACGCTTAAATTTGCTTTTCACACACATTTAACCAAAACTGTTACATTTCAGATCATAGGACAATCAAATTAAATCACATTGTAAGCAATCTTATACTAATAATAAATTATTTCTTCCAAAATACCTAGTCTGCTTTTCCTAATCTATGACCATGCAAAGTGGAAGGGTGAAAATCTAGATAATTCAAACTAAAATGATTGCATCTAAATTATTAAAATGAAGGTTTAAAAAAATCATCAGTTTTAATTATATTGAATTTTATCAATCTCTGTATATTTCCTTGTTAATAAATTTGTAGCATTATTCAAAATAAATATCTCAGAGTAAGACAAGTTTCAAAAATATCTAAATTTATTCTGCTATTTTTTCCAAATGCGATTTTAAAAATTTTGGATGGAGGGGCGCCTGGGTAGCGCAGTCGTTAGGCGTCCTTATTTTGGGGAAACTGTCTCTTATAATAAAAAGAGAGACAGGGAATAGTAAGTACAATTCTAAAATTACAAGCAAAGTTCTCTGGGGGCAAAGATGGAAGAGATATGGACAGAATTTGGCGAGAGTTTGGCACTTGACCAATGCCTTGGTGATGTGTTAATAAATGACTATTAAAATAATTAAACTTATGTTCAACACCAACTATGTACAAGCACTATACTTGAAAAACATAAATGCAACAATAAACACAGATTAAGGACCAAACTGACTTAGTTAGCTCATGACCATCTTAGTCCACACAGGCTGTTGTAACAAAATACCATAGACTCGGTGGCTTAAACAACTGACACCTATTTCTCACAGTTTTGGAAGCTTGGAAGTCTTAGGTCAAGATGCCATCAGATCTAGTGTCTGGTTAGAGCCCTCTTCCTAGTTCATACACTACAGTCTCATGCAGCAGAGAAACAAAGCTTGGATCTTTTCATCACCCTACAAGGTCAATAAATAAGGGCTCCACCCTCATGACCTAATTACCTCTCAAAAACCCCACTTCCCAATGTCATCATATTGGAGGTTAGGAGAATTCAACATGTGAATTTGGGGAGGACACAAGCATTCACTCCACAACAGTGAAATATCAGTAACACATATTTGTTAAAATTCCACCTCTTCCTTCTATGATATCTCAGAAACCTGAATTCAATTCTTGTCTCCATCATTGAAATATAAGAACTTATATACAAGTAATACACATCAGCAAAACAAGGATAGAAAGTCTTGCCTTGATTATAAGTATTAAAGTACATGAATAAACTAGAAAAATGCTTTGCAGAAAGCATTTAATAATATTATTTTAATACTAACCTTGCTTCCATCTATTTCATTTATGCTAAGGCTCCAGTGCTAATGATTTTTTCCTTACCTGCAAGTGTCAAGAGAAGTATTTAGCATGATTCAGTAGTGATTGCCATCTGGCTGATAGCAGTTACGAGCACCATCTATTGTAAGACTAAGATTCCTTCCTATTTCAGCAATGTTAAAATGTGTAAAATTGTGTACCAGAATGAATTAAATTGGGTAATTTTGATAGTAATATTAATAATGATTCTGTGTTTTCTCAAGAAATTTTAAAGGGGATGGTGTAACATAAAGTGTAAGTCAAGTTAGGCTTGGAACAGCCATGGATTTAAATACGTCCAGGGTATTCAATAGTTATGTGAACTCCAGAAAATACCTATTTTATAAGGCTCTCACAAGAATTAAATAAGACAATATATGGAAGTACTCAGCATATTATCTAGCACATAGTTAATGGCTTAAAGGTTAGTTTAAAAGGTTATTAAGGGGACCTTTGGGAAAGATGATGGAGTAGGAGAATTCTAAATTCATCTTGTCCTATGGATACACCTAGGTATTACCTGCATCAGTGGAAATAATACAGAAAATGATTCCAGGACTGGCAGACTAAACTCTCTGCAGTTAAACATAGAGAACAGGCCACATCAAAAATGATAGGAAGGACAGAGACAAGGTCAGGAACCAAGCTGACCCACAAGACTGTCCACTCAAGGGAAGGCCATCACAGGCACAGAGTAGGGAGAGAAGTAGACCCTAACCCAGGCACCCAAGCATGGGAGACCCTCTCTGGGAAGACAAATCCCCTTAACATTTGGCTTTGAAAACCAGAGAGGCTTAACTTCTAGAATTCTTACTATCAATAGAACTTAATACGTGGAACTTTAAAATTGAGGGAGGTTGGTTCTAGAGGCTAGAGGAAATTGAGTCCTCACTCTTAAAGACAGACAGCACAACAAACAGCCACAGATACACTATAGAAGCAGCAGTTTGAAAAACACCTGGGGTATACAGGAGGGAGACTTGTTTATTAGTATCAGAGCATGTGCTGGAGGGGTAAGGATCTTTGGGACACTTTTCTAAGAACAAAAGAGCTGGCAGGCACCATTTCCCTCTCCTGTCTCCCAACCTAAATAGAGGTTCCCACACCTGTGGGAACCAGTGCAGCAGGAAAAGTCCCCAGCTTGCTAACAGCACTCTTCATTCTTGGCTCTTCTACAGACTGGCTCTCTCCAAATGACCCTTGAGAGCACTCCAAATTGGCGCTAGGTCTCTTCCCACGGCAGACCTGGGCAAACTTGGCGAACACCACATGCTCTGTACCTAGGCTCTTCTTGGATCTCCTCCAACCTACCCTTGGCAGCAGTCTATCCAAATCAGTACCACAAGCATGGCATTGAGCAAAAAGCCTTGATAGGGGCCAGCACCACTCCAAGTGACTCCTACCCCAGGAGAGGGGAAGATAATCACACACACCAATTCAACTGAGACACCAGCACTGGGCAGGGGGCAGGGGGCAGTTATATGGTCTGACTGCAGACCTTGCCCCCCAAAGAAAGCCTTCCTGGTGACAACACAGGGAGAGTGTCTTGCAGTTCAATACTACCGCAGCTCTGCCAAATGCCTGCTCTGACTCAAGCCCAGATGGCCGACTAACAGTGCAAGGACCAATCCCTGCCCACAACATACAAAGAAAGCCATTGCAGGTGACTGGGCTGAGGGCAAAAGCAGCTCAGTCACAACTGTGGGATGTATGCAACACACATAGGAGACACTCTTGAAGTGCTAGGTTCTGGTGAAAAAGAGGTATTACACTACAGTGCACCACAGGACCCACTTTTCATAAGCCTACTACTGGCAGGATCAGGAGGCAGAGCTGACTTTCCTAACACATAGATATAGACACAGAGTTAGACAAAATGAGGAGACAGAGAACTATGCCCCAAATGAAAGAATATGACAAAATTCTTAGCAAGAGAGCTAAATGCAACAGGGATAAGTAATATGTCTGATAGAGAATTTAAAGTAATGGTCATAAAGATACACCACATAAAAGGAGAATTACAGGCCAGTATCTCTGATGAACGGCATATACAATGGAATATTAATCATAAAAAAGAAAAAAAAGTGGCATTTGCCACAAGGACGGATCTAGAGGGTATAATGCTAAATGAAGTCAGTCAGTCAAAGAAAGACAAATACCATAGGATTTCACTCATATGTGGAATTTAAGAAACAAAACGAACAACAAAAAAGAGACAGAAGACACTTGTTTTAGAGAGAACAAATTGATGGTTACCAGAGGGGAGGTGGGTGGGGAGCTGGGTGAAATAAGTGAAGGGGATTGAGAGTACACTTCACATGATGAGCACTGAGTAATGTATAGAATTGTTGAATCACTATATGGTACACCTGAAACTAATGCTATTACACTGTATGTTAATTTACTGGAATTAAGAAAACAAATAAATAAAAAGTTATAAAAGGCAAATAAATATGTGAAAAGATGCTCTACTTCTTATGTCATAGGCAGATGCAAATTAAAACACAAATGAGATACCACTATACACCTAGCAGAGTGGCCCAAATCCAGAATATTGACAGATAATACCATGTACGTGGGAGGATGTGAAACAATAGAAACTCTAATGTATTGCTGGAGGGAATGTAAAACAGCACAGCCATTTTGGAAGACAGTTTGGTGATTTCTTCCAAACCTGAACTACTTTTACCATATAATCCAGCAAATATAGTCCTTGATATTTACAAAAAGAAAAAAAAAAGTTGAAAACTTATGTACACACAAAAACCTGCACATGGCTGTTACAGCAGCTTTATTCATGATTGCTAAAACTTGGAAGCAGCCAAGATGTCTTTCAGCAGGTAAACAGATAAATAAATTCCAACAATGGAATATTCCAAACAATGGAATATCAGTGCTAAAAAGAAATGAGCGATGAAGCCCTGAAAAGACACGGAGAAATCTTAAATGTATGATACTAAGTGAAAGGAGACTACATATTGTATGTTTCAACTATATGACACTCTGTTAGAGGCAAAGTTGTGGAGACAAAAATGTCTGTGGTTGCTAGGGGTTGAAGAGGAGAGAGATGAATTGACAGAACACAGATCTTTGTGTGGAAATATTCTATACGATATCATAATGTTGGATGTATGTCATTATACATTTGTCCAAACCCATAGAGTGTCCAACAACAAAAGTGAACTGCAAAGTAAACTAGGATGTGATTATGATGTGTCAATGTAGGTGATTATATGTCAATGTAGGGTTTCTCCTTGGTAATAAATAGATCATTCTGGTGAGTGATGTTGATAATGTGAATGATTATGTATGTGTGGAGGCAGGAGGCACATGGGAAATCTCTATACTTTCCTCTCAATTTTATTGTAAACCAAAAACTGCTCTAAGACAAAGCCTTAAAAATTTAAGTTATAGAAGTGTAAGAATTTTTGCATACTACCATGAGCATGTGTTACTTTGGTGATTAGAAAAACAAGTAGAATTTTTAAATAAAATTGTGAAAAAAAACAAATATTATGAGACACACATTTGTTAACTTGGCTAGATTTTTTTGTTCTATGTCACTATACATAATAAAATAAAATAAAATAAAAAATAAAAAAATAAAATTTTTTTAAAAGATTTATTTATTTGTGAGAGAGACAGAGAGAGAATGGGGAGAGGGACATAGGGAGAGAATCTTTCAAGCCAATTCCACATTGAATGAGGAGCCTGATGCCGGGTTCGATCCCAGGACTTATGAGATCATGACCTGAGTGGAAACCAAGAGTCTGATGCTCAACCAACCAAGCCATATAGGGGTCCCAGAAAATCAAATTGTAAAAAAAAAAAAAAAAAAAAAAAAAAAAGCCATGTTCTTATGGAAAATAGTATGGAAGTTCCTCAAAAAAATTAAAAATAGAACTACCATATAACCCAGTAATTCTATGTCTGGATATATTAAAAGGAACTGAAATCAGAATCTTAAAGAGATGTATGAGCAACCATATTTATTGCAGCAATATTCCAAATAGGGAAATAACGTAAACGTGCACCAGCGGGTGAATAAAGAAAATAAGTTATTTACATACAATGATATATTACTCAGTGTTAAAAAAAAGAAATCCTGCCATTTGCAACAACATGGATAAACCTAAGGGACATTATGCAAAGAGAAATAAGCCACAAGCTTAGAACAACTACATGATCCCAGTTATACGAAGACTCTATAAAATAGTCACAGAAGCAGAGAATAGAAAGGTGGTTACTAAGGACTAGAGAGAAGGGAAAACAGGGAAGGATGAGTCAAAAGGCACAACGCTTTACCCATGCAAGATGAGTAAGTCCTAGAGATCTACTGTATAACACAGTGCCTATAATCAACAATGTTCTATACTTAAAATTTGCTGAGAAGGTAGATTTTTATGGTGTGTTCTTATGATAAAAGAAAAATAATAAAATGGAGAGAGCGAAAGGACATTTAAAGGTGATGAATGTTTATGGCCTTGATTATGGTGAGTTTTATGGGTGAATCCTTCTCTCCAAACTAACCAAGTTGCATACATTAAATAAGTACAGCTTTTTGAATGTCAGATTTCTTTTTTCTGCAGAAAAACATCAAATATCTTGATGTAATGACTTGTGATTCAAATAAATGGGTATATAACCATTAATGGGAACTTAGCTTATTTCCAACCCAAATGCCCTACTCTTTTCTAATTATACTTTCTATTTGTTGATTGTGCATATTTACAGGGGAGAAAAAGAAAACATTTAACTCATGATTTCATTAATTCATTCAATGGATATTTACTGAGTGTCTAATATTTGCCCAGCCCCAGCATGTTCCATTTCTGAAAATGAAGCAATAAAACAAGCAAACAAAAAGCATTGCTGATATGAAACTAATTTTTAATGGGTATGAACAGACATTAAAAATAAGTAATATGGCAGAAGGTGCCAAGTGCTGCTATGATAAATAAAACAGGGAAATGGTTCAGGTAGCCAAGTGGAAGAGTATTTGCAATTATAAACAATAATTATAAGTGAAAACTCTCAGAGAAGCTGGCATTTAATCACTGACTGGAAGAAAATGATGGAATGAGCCACATGGTCATTTGGAGAGAGAACCTCAGGCACAAGAGGAAAAAGCACAAAATGCTTCCTGAGTTGGGGTCTTGTCCAGGAATTTCAAGAAGAGCTTCAGAGGGAGGAGCAAATGGGAGAGTGGAAGGAGATAAGATCAGACGGGTAGTATGAGTCCCAATAGCGTGGGGTACTGTCAGCCTTAAAGACATTTTGTTAGCATTGATTAGGTTAGGAAGAAATGGATAATTTTCAACCCGGTCAGACGTATGGATTACCAGAATCACACTGGCTGCTGTTTGAGAATAAATACGAGAAAACAAGAATAGAAGCAGACAGACTAGCTAGCTCTGAGTCTACTGCAATAGTCCAGGAAGGGAGATCCCGTGTATCGATGACTAACATAATGCTAATTCATTTTTAGTTCTCATTTTTTTTTTTTTAGATAGATAGCTAGATTGATTTGAGAGAGGAAATGAGTGGGGAGGGGCAGAGGAGAAGCAGACTCCCTGCTGAGCAAGGAGTCCAATGCAAGATCATGACCTGAGCCTTAATCGCCGGGAATGGCCAGCAGCCCCTGAATCGTCGGATGAAAGATGACTCCAAACTTTGCCATGAAAGAGAAGAGAAGACAAGAGGGTCAACGCTCAGAGGCGAAGGCCCTTTGCTCTTTGCTCCAGCTTTTATTGGTCCTTCAGGATAATCACAAACCCTTATCACTGTTCCTCAAGCACATGGTGTGGGACAAGGGGTCCTACTGAACCTGCGAGCATCTGTTTCCGGGAAAGATATATGTTAATGTGTGTGTTGTACTAGTTCTGCTGCACATAGCCTAAGGGACAATATCTACATCTCTTAGATCACAGGGGGCTGTTTGGGCTAGGAAAGCTTTGGGAAGTCACCCCCCCCCCCCCTGCATTCCAACGGCAGAGTGGTCACCACGCAGGTCTCCACATTCCAAAGGCCTACACTCTTCTCTGAAACCTTCCCTCCCCCCAGCAGCCTCTGTGTTACATTTTAGCAAGCCAGGTATTATGGTTGATTTCATGCTCTACATTAACCCCAACATCTCCCCCTTTTTGTTTCTTTAAAGCGGTAGCACGTAGTTCTTGAGAGAGTTGCACTGAGATATGCTTCCCATCTCTGGCATAGATAGAGCATTTATTCCAATTTTGCAGACTATGATGAGAAGAAAAACAGTAATTATTATTACAATAGCAACTCCTAAGAATCCCCATTTTGTGGAAGAGAACCATGTGGCCGGGTTAAGCCACTGCAGATTGTTAGAAAGAGATTGTCAAGCTTCTCTATGAAGCTTATGATTTTCCACCGCCGTTAATGAGGCGAGGATCTGCTCCTTTAGCTGCTGAATGTCAAAAGTTAAATTATCATGGAATAATCCATGCATTTGTTTCTTTATCTTTTCCCAATCAAGTATGGACTGATTCCAGGGCGTGGGGGTAACACAGATGGATCTGGGAACCCAGTCATGTAAGACGCCTTGCCAATAGGCTAAGGCTTCTTGTTTTTCCCCAAGATATTCAATAGCAGCTTCCATTAGTTAAAGACGTCCGAATATTTTCTGACCGATAGTTTGTTGCTGAAGTTGAAATTCCCTTGTGGTATTAATAGCTGGCTGGTCCACAAAGGCAGCAGTCTGAACCGAGCGAGAAAGAGAGGCACCTGCCACACTAGTGGCCGTAGTAATTGAAACAGTCGAGGTAATGCCGGCAATGAGCAGGCCCAGGAAGCCCCTGGGTCGTCTGACGTCAGATACAGCCTGATTCAGAATGCTAATGGATTTGGATTCTTCCCAACCTCTGGTAAGATTAACAGCGGATAGTGGCATTGTTGAAAATCGGAAAAGAGGCATCCGCCCGGAGTCTGAGGTGGGGATTTGTACCATAGCCTTAGGCAACAGCAGGAGACAGACAAGAATATAAACCATGGCAGAACTGGTGTTAAGCACAGATATCATAGCCAAGAACATGTTTTCAGGAGCAGACGGTTTACAGGTCTGTTGTAGAATCTCTCGGCTTTCTGGGTCGTCTTCTTGAGGTCTCCCCAGGTCATGAATTTGGCCTTGTGAGTACTGGGGAGGCGCATGACAGATGGCTCTTTTTCTTCTAGATTCAGGTGACTCATCTGAGGGACTGGATTCTGACTGTGTCAGGCCACGGTAATGTTTAACTTTTCTAATGGGGATCCACACTGGTCAGTCCTTAGTGGAAACCCAAGCATAACCTCACTGCCACATTATGAGTTCTACTGGTACCTGCCAAATGCCCGTGTTTGGGAGAGGATTTGGGCTCATGTCTTCTGGTGAGAAGTGAGAAACTGGTTTTCTTTGGCAGGAGTTTCAAAATCAGAATTTAAATAAAAAAGATTTAGAGTAAGCATTGCTTTCTGTAATTGTGCTATAGGACCCATATCTCCTCCTTTTTGTTTTTGTATCATGTGTTTAAGGGTAGAATGTGCTCTCAATGATAGTCTGATTATGACTGATTGGTCTCTGAACGGCTTGCTATAATTTATTGACAAATTTGATAAAGGGTTCTTGGGGGCCCTGCTAATAGAAGCAAAAGAGCCTTGAGGAGTGCCCTGATCAGAGGTCCGTTCCCAAGCTCCTTTTGCACAGAGAGCATTGTTCAAAGACTCGAGGGTCCATAAGTAGTAATCCCACATCTGCGTATGGACCTCTCCCCTGAAGCGTATTAGCCACTGTAGGAACTCCTGCTAAGTGACTGAGCAGCTTGCTGTTCACATAAATGGTCATACTCAGTACGCCAGACCACATACTGAGGGGCCCCAAGTACTGATTTACATAAATGCCTTGTTGACAAATGAATACTTTATCACATTTCTGTAAGTCATTGATATCTTAAGAGAAAGTTCCTTAATCTGCAAGAGCAAACATTAGTCAGCAATGTTTTAAATAAGAGTCACAGAACTGTAATCTTTTAGTTCATTTAGTCCCATGTTACTAATTCTTGCTTAATTTGAAATCAGTTTGAGTTAGTTCCGGAAGTTTTTACCCATTTCAGTTTTTTTTGTTTTTTAAAGATATCAAAAACCTGCATTTGTCCTAAGTCCTTTATACGAATTTCCCTGAAGATGAACCTCATTTTATAAGAGAAAAACAATTATAAATGACAAAAACTCAGAAACGGATACTGTTAATGATCTGATAAGAGAATTCTTTATGCTGCAACTGACAAGGAAACTGTTACTTCTGTGATGCATGAAACACTTCAATAGCCAGAATCTCAACTGTTGATGACCTTACACCAAAAGGTAACATACCAGACAAGCCTAATTAGTCAACGAGGCTTGGTCATGATTTAAATCTTGAGGAAGTTTGTTAAAACCTCAGAAAGGTTTAAGAACATGCCTAAAGGATTAGGGATTGTCAAAGACTTGATAAAGGCAAAACAGAGAAACTGCTTTTATCCGCCGACTAAAAAGAAAAAAACTTACATTTCTTATCAAGAGCAGACCAACGATTGTCTTTTGAACAGAGAGAATTTCAATCTTATACCACTATGCTTTTAAAATCCCTTTATTTTAATATTAGTCTGTCCTGACCACACCTAAAATTACCTTCCAAAGATTTCCCTTCATAAACCTACAACTTTCTTTTGCAGTCAGATTTTGTCCCAAGCCATTTTTCTCCAAATAACCATTCTGATTTAGAAGAAAATTACCTTCTTTTACCTTTAACAAGAATGAAATTCCCATTCGTTATATCTTTCTTACTTATCTCCTACTTTTCTACATACAGAGTTGCCGAATTTTCACTCTTAGAAATTTTAGTGTCCAGTGAAGACTAACTAGTAACCAATTGTAACTGCTACAGCGGAATTCTTTAGATGGCGAATTTATGAGTCATCCTTTTGCTAACAAATTGTAGGAGAGGTAACATGAGCGTATTTGACCTTTAGTAAATCTCGACAGAGTAAGCTTAACGTTTAATGCCGATAACCTTAAAGACAGGTCTATCTTAATTAAATTGACAAACTTAATTTAGTTAAAATACCGAATTACGTTCTACCTGGATCCTCTTTTAAAAGTCCATTTGCTCCCCGCTGTCAGTTTTTACCTGAGACACTGGCGGGGAAATCTAGAGTGGGTGGTGTTAGGTCCAGGGGGAGCTCTTCTTGCTCCCTGATGGTAAGGGCAGGAGCAGCCATGGTGCCTGAGGCACCAAAGGTGGTCTAGAAGCCAGTTATGCAGGCTGCACCAAGGTGATGCAAAATAAGAAGGGGGAGAGGTAAACAGAAGAGTCCAAGTGCAGCCAGAAGGCAGAGAAAGTGTTCCTGGTTCTAGAGTTCATCAGCTCCAACAGAGGAGCAAAAATCCCTATTTTCCCGCCAACAAGGGGGAATAGGCAGTCCATGCCGGGCCAGAGAAGACAGGGAATTTCCCCAAAACTAAGGGAGTTTCGGCAGCTGCTTGGGAATATTCCTTGAAGTCCCCATCCAGAGGTAGACTAACCACAAATGGCTCCAATTATAGCCATTAACCCCGGGAAATGAGTGAGGGAGAAGCTCCCACATCTATTAAACAGTGAGGAAAGTAGAGTCAAGAGTAGCCCCTTTTGTCTGGGATGGCCTGTGTTTCCTCCAATAACCTGGGTTTTCTTGGAGGAGGCCTGTTTAGATAATTATCCAAAATGTCAGGAGGGAATTTATTAGCCAGACACGTTCAGGCGAACCAATCCTGCAAGGACCTTAGATGCGGGTTCAGTATAGAGCAATGAAGGCCTAGGTAGGAGCAATGGGTACCATAGGTCCATTTACCTTTTTGTACTGCAGAGATCTAACTGATAGAACCCACTGAGGCCATCCAACGTTACAGGAGATCAGTACTTTACTAAATTTTACAATCTGAATTGTTTCCAATGGGTTAAAAGGGACACCAAGGGAGAGTGCTTTGGAACTGAAGGAATGAGAGTGTCTATTACCTAGAAAATCCCAAACTCCCAGGTGGAGTCCCATGCAGGGTGTGTCAGAGGTTCCTGGTGTCAAAGTGACTCGAGGCGTCCCCTCCCCCGCAAAAAAAAATCACTATGACTACCACCACTGATACAGGTCCCTGTAGGAGGGAGGCCATCCCTCTCCTCTGCTTCCCCATCGCATTCTAGACTAAAAGGGGTGCCGGTGTGTGGACCAAAATACCATGCCTTGAAGGCTGTGCCATGAAGATCACGTTTTATTTTATCTTGCCTTGAAGAACCCACCATTTTTAACTCATGGAAAACACTAGAAGTTTTACAAGGGGAAATTATCCAATTTTGTAGCTTAAGTGGTTAGTAGAGGACTTGATGGAAAACAGTAAAGATAGAAATCTATCATGGTCTAAGCAGCATTCCAACACACGTGGTCTTTATAGCCTATAGCCTACTTCCCTAAGAAACTTTTCCCTGTAAATATCACTTCCTAAATGCAGCCCCCCAGTAAGGATCAACTAAGTGGGGGGTGGAGGGGAGAAGGTGGTGGAATGTCCTAGTGAGGGAGGAGGAGGGAGCTCTTCTTACTTGTTAGGTCTAACTTGATAAGTTAAAGAGCTTACTTCGGGAGCCAAAGGAGTCATAGCTTCCCCTTTTTCTTTATTTGAGGTGTCCTCAGTATGTAAAGGGGCCAGGGCAGACCTGACTAGACCCCACATAGTAAGGGAAGCAAAGGACACCTTTTTGCCTTGTTTTTGGCAACTTTTCAGGTTCTTTCCAATTCTCTCCCATACTTCTAAATCTAAAGTTCCTCAGTGAGGGAACCATAGGTTGTTCAATAACCTCTAACAGACTCTGAAGCTGGTCCTCCATGAGAGGCCCCTCTCACCTTAAGGAGCTGTTTCTCATTTATAGTAGCAATGGTAGCCATTAAGAGTTGCTTTTTTTTTTTTTTAAAGATTTTATTTATTTATTCGACAGAGACAGAGACAGCCAGCGAGAGAGGGAACACAAGCAGGGGGAGTGGGAGAGGAAGAAGCAGGCTCCCAGCAGAGGAGCCTGATGTGGGGCTTGATCCCATAACCCCGGGATCACGCCCTGAGCTGAAGGCAGACGCTTAACGACTGAGCCACCCAGGCGCCCCTAAGAGTTGCTTTAAAACCTATTGTCTCTGTTTGAAAGAGAGGCTTTGCCCCTTCATATCCGGAGTTCTTAGAGAACTTTAATTCTGTAAAAATACGCAAACCTGAAACTTCCCCGAACTCGGCTGTGAGATGATGCCAACTTACTGCGTGCAGACTTTTCATTTTCGGGGCGTGGGGGGGTGGGTGCTACCAGTGTCCAGTGTCTGTTGCAAGATGGTCACATTGGAGTCACCACTTGCTGGAAATGGCCAGCAATCCCTGTGCTGATGGATGAAAGATTACTCCAAACTTTGACATGAAAGAAACAAGAAAGCAAGCGGATCACCGCTCAGAAGCGAACACACTTTGGTCTTGTTTGCTCCCACTTTTATTGGTCCTTCGGGATAGTCACAAATCCTTATCACTGTTCCTCAAGCACATGGTGTGGGACAAGGGGTCTTACTGAAACTGGGAGCATCTGTTTCCGGGAAAGATATATGTTAATGTGCGTGTTCTACGAGTTCTGCTGCACATAGCCTAAGGGACGATGCCTACATCTGTTAGACCACAGGGGGCTGTTTGGGCTGGGAAAGCTTCAGGAAGGCACCTCCCCATGGCATTCCTATAGCAGAGTGGTCATACAGTCCTCGGCATTCCAAAAGCATAGCCCTTCTCTGAAACCTTCCCTCGCCCCCAGTGGCCTCTGTGTTACATTTTAGCAAGCCAGGTGTTGTGGCTGATTTCATGCTCTACATTAACCCCAACACCTAAGGCGGGTGCTTAATGGACTGAGCCACCCACGTGCCCCTAAGTGATTTCCTTTATAGCAACCTAGCACAGTGATTCTCAACTTAAGGGTTGTTTGTTGTCCCTTCCTCTTCCCCTACCTTTTTTTATCTGACTCCCACTTACTTTCTGGACATCTAAAGGATTATCTCTGGGTGCAGTCATTGGACCTCTTCTCCTTCCAAAGTTTCCATTTCCCAGGTGATCTCATTCAATCTCATAGCTTTAAATATCACTGATAAGCAGAAGACACCTAAAATTGCATCTTAATCTGTGGCTTCTTCTCTGCACAATGCTCCTTCTATCCAACTGCCTTTTTAACCTATCGGACACATGGGTGTTTCTTAGATTTTTGCAAATTAATGCACTGCAACCTGAACTCCTGATTTTTCCCCCCAGAAACCATTCTCCCATATTCTCACCTATTTTGATGAATAACCTTTCATGTTTTTTAGTTACTTAAGCCAAATTTCCTGGACTCACCCTTGATTCTTTTCTTTTCCTCACTCTACATTGGGTTCTTCAGTAAATCCTATCTACTGTACTTTCACAATATGGCAGAAATTCACTCACGTCTTCCCATGGCTATTATCCTAACACTGGTTCAGCCCCAGTCATCTTGTACTTGTAATATTACAGTAGTTTCCTAACTGATCTCCGCTATCTTCACTCCTGTCCTCGATGTTCAATTATTTATTTACACAGCAATCAGACAAATCACTTGAGATCTTAAGTTAGATCTTTTCAAAATCCTTCAATGTCTTCCCTTGTTACTAGTAAGAAAAGCAACTCTCAAACAAACCAAAAATGACAGTGACTCTTGTAAATTAATTGATTCCAAGTCCTGAAATATAGATGTCCATTCCCTAGGATTGATTAGCCATGACAGTGACCCCTAGTGGTCCCTAACAGATCTGTGGAGTTCTTTTTTTTTTTTTTTAAAGATTTTATTTATTTATTCGACAGAAACAGAGACAGCCAGCGAGAGAGGGAACACAAGCAGGGGGAGTGGGAGAGGAAGAAGCAGGCTCATAGCAGAGGAGCCTGATGTGGGGCTCGATCCCATCACGCCGGGATCACGCCCTGAGCCGAAGGCAGACGCTTAACCGCTGTGCCACCCAGGCGCCCCTGATCTGTGGAGTTCTTAATAAGAGTGAAGAGACTTGAAAAAATAAAAGTATAAATCTGTAGGTCTGTAAATTCTTGCCATAATAAGAGAGAAAAAAAGACAGGCAGAAATTTTAGCATTTTTGCCATGACTCTGTCTCTGCTTTCAGGGCAGAAAATATAAATATAATGAAATAGACTCAGTATCTCTCATGTTCCTAATGGAATCTCCCATGAAAGTTTTCTTCATATCTCCCTGGCTTTCATAGAACCTTGTCTAGTATTCTGTATTCTCATCTATCAACATAGATTTCTTTTTATTTAGAACACAGTCATATATTTCTCAAACTACAAAACCATTAGTCACACTATTATGTTAGTAAACTTTTGACAAGTTTTTGAAAGATGAAATACACTTTGACCTGACCACAGAAATGGCCTCTTTCTTTATAAGTGTTCGGCTGAAAAATATCAGGTGTCCTAAAGAACTGGAATTGGTAGTATTCCTTTGCACCATTTGGAGAAATTCAGGAAAAATTTAATGTCAACAAGATGATATTTTGTATGAGGGTAATGTTTTAATATTCAAATATATAAGACAAAGAATACCAGCTTATATTTGTTGGCAAATATATTATTAAAAATATTTGGGGGCGCCTGGGTGGCACAGTGGTTAAGCGCCTGCCTTCAGCTCAGGGCGTGATCCTGCGTTGTGGGATCGAGCCCCACATCAGGCTCCTCCGCTATGAGCCTGCTTCTTCCTCTCCCACTCCCCCTGCTTGTGTTCCCTCTCTCGCTGGCTGTCTCTATCTCTGTTGAATAAATAAATAAAATCTTTAAAAAAAAAAATATTTGATTCGTGGGGTGCCTTCGTGGCTCAGATAGTTAAGATTCTGACTCTTGATTTCAGCTCAGGTAATGATCTCAGGATTGTGAAATCAAGCCTGGAATCTGGCTCCACGCTGGGCATGGAGCCCGCTTAAGATTCTCTCACTCTGGGGGCGCCTGGGTGGCTCAGTCATTAAGCGTCTGCCTTCTGTTCAGGGTGTGATCTCGCATTCTGGAATCCAGACCCGCATAAGACTCCTTTGCTGGTAGCCTGCTTCTTCCTCTCCCACTCTCCCTGCTTGTGTTCCCTCACTCACTGGCACTCTTTCTCCCTCTGTCAAGTAAATAAATAAAATCTTTAAAATAAAAAAAAAAGATTCTCTCACTCTGTCTCCTACTGTTCCTCCCCCCTATTGTGCACATGCTCTCTTTCTCTCTCAAAATAATAATAATAATAACAATAACTGATTCCTTTCATACTATGAAGTTATACTGCAAGCCAGAATTTTAAACCTAATCATCTTAAACCTAGGTGAAATAAACTTCTCATGATCCACTGCATAATTACACTGTATCTGTGAGCAGTGTGAAGTCATGAGTCACAACACAAATGTAGTCTAAATAAGTACATCTAAAAATCTTTCTTCAACAATATATCTTTTATCTGTTGTACATTTTTTAATATACACATTCACTATGCATCCAAGAATGTCAGTATAGGAGCATGTATTCCACGAAATTAAGGTGTAAAACTAATTGTGGTTTCCAGTAGCTTTGATTGTGAATTAATTCATAATAAAAGAAGTCAAAGTAAGCACATTATATTTCTCTTTCATTGCACAATGGATTAATTACCTTTGCACTGCACCCTATTTATTACAGCTTTAGAAGAGATGAAACATTTTGAGAGAAATTAAAAGTGTTCTAATGAAGGCAATCATGTCGGTATTTAATTTCTCTAGGGGGTAAAAAGTAGAACCCAAATAAAACAATGATCCATCTTCTTAAATATCTTTAAAATAGTTTATCTTGATTACTGAGCCTTGCAAACTTGTTCATGTTTAATTAAGGCAGACTGAGCAGAAGCACCTTTTTTTTAAGACAATGGGCTTTCTTTTTTTTTCTTTTTTTTAACTACTCTGCTCCACATTATTTTTAATAAAAACTGGAATAATTAACACCAATGTGTTTTCGAGTCCTTAAGGACTTTAATATAAATCATTTCATCCGCCCTAAAAGGCAAGGCTATGTCTTCAGCAATTGTCAGGTTATCCAAATAGAAATTTCTTTATGAAATTAAGTTGAGGAATATGTTGGCATACAAATTAAAACACCTTGAAAGATTATATCTTTCCAAGTTAATAATAAAAATTTATATATATAAATTTACTAATTTAAAATTTATATGTACCTATTTTTAAGTTTTATAGTATTTAATTAATTTAATTATATTTATAATAGAAACAATATAAATATTTATAATTTAAATTCATTTATATTTATAATTATGAGTAATAGAAATATTTATAATACTTTAATAAATTTTTAGATTTATAGGTATATAAAATTTTTTGCATATTTATATATTTCTGTTAAACTAGGAAGTGAGGTTTTCATCATATTTTACTGTATGTTATGTAGAAATGCATAATTTCTAAATGCATTTTAATTTTTATTTTCATTTAATACCCTGAATTATTTTGTTATAAGCCCTTATATTCTTTTGTATAAAGATTGTAACCAGAACAGCATTCTTACAAATACTCTCACATTATTTTGGGTCAACTAAGGAATAGTCAATTAGTTATTTTCTAATATATAGAATAATGTTATAAGTTATTTAATATCAGTGTAAAATAATAATTAAAAAATCCAGTTAAAGTAGTTATAAACTTAGGCATTATCAGGTCACTAAGTAAGTGTTAAAATGTGTAATATTGTAGTTAAAATAAATTAGTTTACTTTGTATTTTAATATTACCTGTTTAATCATAGATGATAAAAACTGATCATGACAATTCCTATTTTAAGTATTACTAATTAATGTCATTCATTTATAACAGTTTATTGCAAGAGAAACAGCTAACCAGTATGCATTTATTTTTCAGATTTTTTATATCAGTATATTTTTTGCTGAAAATAGGATATCCAATAGGAGTGACTTAGACAATTAAGGTATGTATTCTCTCTCTTATTTGGGCCAGCACATACACGTGCCAAAAGCACATGTTGCACCTTGCACAGTACAAAGAACACATTCCCATGTTGTTTGACAGTAGTCACATATACACTTACTAAGAATATACCTTCTAGCTTTGGTCAGTGCCAAGCTGCACAAACAAACACAGAATTCTTACTTAGCAATTTAGAAGGAGGCAGGTGGAAGTTTCAACTGCTCGATAACAATAGGGTAAGCTCTAGCCATTCTCATCTTTCTGGTCTACTACGATCCTCGCTACATATCTTCTCGGGTAGCTGAAGCAGATTTAAGAATTTCATTACTCACTCCATAATAGCCAAAAACAGAAAAAGAAGGGGATGAGACGGGTTATTTTTCTTCGTGGGCTTAGCTCTTTAGATTGGAGAGTAAAATCTGCTAAAGCACATCTACAAAGTTCCCCTTACATCTCACTGGCCAGAAGCGTTCATATACCTTCTCTAGACCTATGATTAACAGAAGGGAATGTAATTATAACGGGATGTCTTAGTAGGCACTTTGCTGCAAAAAACAAAATAAGAGTTCTAAAAACTAAAAATGATGGAATGATTGATGGGAATCTGGACAGCTTTGCCATATGGATTTCCATGTACAATCAAATGATACCATCCCAAATGTACTAATTTAAAGTTTTTGTAAAATATTAGACTCATTTCTAATAAATATTACTTTAACGAAAAGCTAAAAATCCTTTAAATTCAGCAGAGCTTATTTAGGAACTTATTAAAATAAACTTTCTGGAAGAAAGTAAATATATCCCTTCCATTCAAATCACACTTAAACTTGAAAATATGAAGACGAAATTATATGGTCAACAGATTTAAAGGGGAAATAAAAGAAGTACCTGCTTTTGCTCATGTTAAGAGCAATAGGGGAACTTATTCCCTAGAAAGTTATTATTTTGTTGAATCTGTTGTCTTAAGAAATAAGTGTGAGCAAAGAAAGCACTGATGGAAAAGAAAACTGCAAATATTTCCTTATTTCTTTGGTTGTACAAATAATGAAGGTAAGAAAAATGTTTTGACACTTAGGGGGTCATAGCTTACCAGGGTGAAAAGAAATGTCACCGGCTGGAGAAAGGGAATCTGGTTGACCAAAGTAAATAGACCTTTTTTTACCAAGGCGGGGCCACAGTGGAACAAGTCTAACCATTTTTAATTCTTGTGCTGCATCCCACAGAGGCAGCAAGAGGATATTTACCAGTCTGGAAGTGGGTCTTGTGTCAATGACCATGAATGACACTCCCAGTAATATTATCTACTGTGCAAAGAGATTGTTCTCACAGAAAACTTAGGCTTCTCTTATTAGAAAAAAAGAGAAGCCTTAAGGACAGGAAAAATATAACGTTCATTACATTGCATCCTTTGGTGGCCCAACGTCCACACACCATTCTTGAGGTTTGTTAATTTTAAAATTCCACAAGACAGACAACAATGTGTGCTTCAGTGAATGCACATGTGGCTCCTACTCACAGGGATATAATTGCATATGTTCTGTTTAGTGCATTCTAGGGTATGTGAACAGTGGTTTTCCCCTCTCAGATAATGTCTTTTTGTTTTTATTAAGGTAAACTAAATGGAAAATGTATTCGTTCATAGGAACACCTCTATAAAATGACAGAGGGTGAAAATAAAAAATAATGGACAATTTATGCACATGCTGAGACATACACATCCATCCACAATGAAAAGGGGACTGTAAGTAGAGGCTATGGTCTTCATGTACTTAGTGTAACTGAAACCAGCTAAGACTGATTTTCATAGCCTCCACTCCGATAGCCCACACCATATTCCCCCATGGTTTTAGCTACCATTATCAGATGATTTTTGTAGGATCTTTACTTAATGTCAGAGGAAAGACACAGCTTTGATTTCAAGGATTTTTGTTCCTTCTATCACTTAGATAGTCCAAAGCAAGGGATAATGCAGGCAAATGTACCTCCATACTGAGAGTTAAAACACCATGTTCTTTGGATTTTTTAGTCAGAAAATGACATTCCCATGTATGTACATAATCTCTAGAGACATAGAAGTTCTATCTATGAAATGTTATGTTTTGTGTGTTTGCATTTATTTACAAAAACTGGCATTTTCCTGTAGCCATGTTTCTCTTAGCAGTGCCCCACTTTGAATGTTTATTTCAAGCATCCATGCAACCTTTGTTAAGTCTTGAATTTGGTTCATGGTTGCTCTTCTTTGAAGGATTTCTTCCACTAATTTGGCACAGGACCTCTAAGAATTCCAGGTGTAACATCATAGCTCTCAGAATGGAAAAGTCTTAAAGTCAAGCCTCCATAGCCTAAAGCAGTGATTTAAATCTAAGGGCAAACCATTAGATACTGCTCATTCACATGTGGACCAGTGAGCAACCAACGGATATAAGTGAGAAAGGTTAAACTGGGATCTCTTGTTAACAACTGTGCCTTCTGGAACCAAATTCCCGGAGTTAGAATCCTCCCTGGCATTACCACTTCAAGTAGTGTAACCTAAGGTTGATTAGTTAATCTCATTTAAGCCTTAGGAGACTTATCTCTAAAATCAGGATACAATGACCCCTATGTTATGGCTTAAATTATTTCATTCAGGTAATGTTATTAAATGTAATATCAATCGAACAATTCTTGCACTGAAAATTCTCAATATTTATTAGCTCTTTTTATTACCTCTTAAGAGGGCTCATTCTAAATATACCCAGTTCTAAGAATTTTATTTCCTGGTTAACTTCTTAAGGAATGTAACAATGGCAATAACAAATACAAGTTATGTGCTCTGGAGCTAGACGGTCTGGGATCTGCTACTTAACATCTGTATGATCTTACGTTGGTTACTCAGTCTCTCTAACTTTTGCTTTCTTTTATGTAAAATAGGGTAAATAAATGTGAGTGCTTAATTCACAGAGTTGTATGAGGTATTAGCAATATATTTAAAGCATTTAGAGAGGAGTTTAGAATATACATTTTATCATACCATAACACTATATCTTTAATGGAAAATGTATCTTTTTAAAAATTTTAAATAATTCATTGGCATTGTCAGAAAGTAATATGTGGGTATGTGTATGTGTGTATATATAGGGATATATACTTTTCATGAATTTTAAATTATTTTTTGTCCTCAAAAAATATCATCTGGAAATGTTTGTTGTCTTCTTTCACCAAAAAAAAAAAAAAAAAAAGAAAGAAAAGAAAAACAGCATAGCTATTTATAAAACTTTGACCTAACCTTGATTTTGGACTCTGTTGCACAGTACAATGGCAAGATTAAAACGAGTCAATTAATCTTTAAAAACATGACAACTTAGGGGGAAAATATCTTATCTCTAAGCACAAAGTTCTGGAAAAACAGATTATGCAGTAGAAAAATACTTATTAAAAATTAAAATCTTCCAGCATAAACTATGGTAATATATAAAAGCATGTAAGCTCCCAGCACAAAAATAAAAATGAAGAATATGGTTAAAATAAAAGTTATTAAAATTCCTTTCTCCTGAGACATGCAACAAAATAATATACAGAAGCAAGGAAGTAGGGAATGGCTGAAACAACAAATAATAGGCAGCCAGCAATTTACATGAAAAAGCTCGATGGAGAAGAGCCACAGTGGGGAAAATAAAAGAAACATTATAAAGGTGTGCATTTTAAATAGAAAACATATTTAAATGCCATCTTGAGAAATAATTCAAAATCATATTAAATGTTATAGCAAATTTCGGAGAGGTAATAATGGTACATGGCATGCCCGCCTATTAATATTTTCTTTATGGGGACCATTTAAGTGGGCAGAAGTGTATTTGAATAGTCTTTCACTTTCTTCATCCTAACTGAGCTCCACTCTATTTAGCTGAGTGCTGATTATCACCTCTCAAGAAATTCGCTGCCCGTTGCATATTTTTTTCTCCTTCTGTCTTTCATGTGCTAGCTAACTTGAGTTATTCTACAGAGAATAGTGCAACATAAGATAGCACACATTTCATCTCACTCTATGGCCATGAGAATTGTCAAGCATGAGAGTAATTTCCATTTTGGTCCTGTTATAATGTGAATAATTCTAGTCATTATTTATTGAAAAGAAATAGGCATTAGGAAATGCGCATGTGAAGCATAGAAAGGTGTTTTCCGCAATTCTTGGCAAATCAGACTCAGGTTCTGAGTATCTAACAAGCTATTTTTTTTTCTCTTATTCAGAACTTTTTAAAAATTTTTTCTTTTATTTTTCTCCTGTCTAGGTTGCAGAGATTGATGGAGAAAACAGATTGTGTTTATTATTGAAAACTATACTGGTTATTTTACTCATGTAATTCTAGATTTCTAAAAAGCATCTTACTAAAACTTCAATTTCTAATTCATGTTTATATTTTATTTCCTTACATTTATCAAACCAACAATAACTGGGATTGTATTTGTTTTTTTTTTTTTTAAGATACAGACTTTCTGAGAAACATTTCTTGTTTGGATCATATTAGTAATTTAACTTTATTTAGATTTTTTACTGTACTGTAAATTTATAGAGGGGAAAAATAATAAAAATAGGCATAATTCCACATTGTAGAGATAACTATCTGTAATATTTTTGTTTTTCTGACATTAAAAAATATTATAAAAGAGGCATCTGGCTGGCTCAGTCGGTGGAGCATGGGACTCTTGAGCTCAGGGTCATGAGTTGGAGCCCCACTCTGGGGAGTGAGCATATTTAAGAAAAACAGTTATAAAACACTGTTTTTCATATTTTTAACTCAAAAACTAGAAACAATGTACTTTCTTTTTAATACAAGAATTTATGTGGCATTATTTTCATCAATAGAGACCATATGTTAGTTGTTCAGAATGAGTCAAAAACTGTCCTTAGCCAAGGCTTGTGTTACAACATTTAATCTTTATAGCTGCTTTATGAGATAGTTGATGATTGTCAACATCAATTGCCTTTTACTGATAAAGACACAGTTAGAGACACATTAAGAACTTAGCCCTGGACTCACAATAATGTGAAGGTGCGAATTTGAACTAGACAATCAGAAGCCTGACTCTGTACATAAAATCCTGCCTACTTAAAGCTACCCAATATTTGATGATAGGCTTATGCCATAATTTATTTAGCCCAGCTTTTACAACTGTGCAATATCTTTTCTTTAAAAACAAGATTGTTATTGTAAACAATTCTAAATATCTTACCATCAGAGAATATTAATATTTTCTTTAGGCTTTTCAAATTCAATAAGATAAATATAATATTTTAAATTTTAATAATTTACATCCTTGAATTGCACATGCAGTAAAGTGTTAGTGTAGTTTCATTGGTAAATTTTGTTATTCTTATTGTTCTTCTGTGAATATATTCACAAGTTTTCAAATTTCTCTGTGTAGGCTTGGTTCTGTCTTTCTTATATATCTGAGTTCTCCTTCCCATCTTAAAGTACATGAACACAGTCTCTCACTGACTTTGCTTTCTTTTTTTTTTCTTTTTTTCTTTTTATAATTTTTATTTTGTTATATTAGTCACCATACAGTACATCCCCAGTTTTTGATGAAATGTTCCATGATTCATTATTTGTGACTTTGCTCTCTTTCCAGAGACAAGTTTGCTTTAATTTGTTTAAAACAATGAATAAATAAAGGATTTATGTATGAATATAATGGACTATTAGCATTAAAAAGGAAGGAAATTCTAGGGCACTGGGGTGGCTCAATTGGTTAAGCCTCATACCCTTGGGTTTGTGTCAGGTCATGATCTCAGTGTCCTGAAATTAAGCCTGGCACCTGGCTCTATACTCAGTGGGGAGTCTGCTTAAAGATTCTCTCCCTCTGCCCCTTCCCCCTTAAGATAAATAAATCTTAAAAAAAAAAAAAAAAGGAAGGAAATTTTGCTATTAGTGAAAACATGGATGAACCTGGAGAATATTAGGCTAAGTAAAATAAGTGAGATACAGAAAGACAAAGATGCATGATCTGGCTTATGTGTGGAATCTAAAATAATCAAGCTCATAGAAGCAGATAGAATGGTAATTGTAAAGGTCTAGGGGGAGGGAGAATGGGGATACTTTGGTCAAGGACACAAATTTTCAGTTATGTAAGATGAATAAATTGTGGAGATCTAATGTACAGCATGATGACTGTAATTGACAATACTATATGGTCTACTTGAAATTTGTAAGAGGTTTTAGATCTTAAGCATTCTCACCACAGCAAAAGGAAGAGAAAGAAAAGAAACAAGAAGGAAAGGGAAGGAGAAAGAAATGGTAACTATGTAAAGTGATGGATATGTTAATTAGCTTGATTGTGGTGATTATTTCACAACTGTATGTTTATACAAAAACATCAAGTACATCTTAACTACATACAATTTTAATTTTCAATTATACTTCAATAAAGCTGAAAAAATGAAGAAAAATACAAGTTTATAAGACTATCTGTAGCCAAGCTTCCTCTGTGATATTTTACAAATATTTATGTCTATCTTAAGAAACAAAAAGGACAAGTATGAAGGAAAAATATAAAAGAGATGAAAATATAAGTGACCTGAATGAATTTGTCTCTAGAAATGATAACTCAGGGCACCTAGGTAACCCAGGCAGTTGAGGATCAGACTCTTGATTTTGGCTAAGGTTATGATCTCAGGGTCATGACATGGAGCATTGAATTGGGCTCCATGCTGGGTATGGAGCCTGCTTAAGATTCTCTCTCCCTCCCCCTTTCCCTTTCCCCATCCTCTCTCTCTCTCAAAAAAAAAAAAAAAAAAAAAGATGATTCAGTGTTGTAAAATTGTAAATTCCCTTTAAATTATTTTATGCAATTTATACAAAGCAACGAACATTTTTTAAAAAAATCAATACATATTTTGAGAGAGGAAGTAGTTAACAGGATAGATCTAAAGTTCATCTGATAAAGTAAGTCAGTGATTAATGAATGCAAGTAACCATGAAAATTCACATAAAAAGAGATTAACAAAAAGGTATATTCCTACTATAAGACAGAACATGATATAAGACTATGGTGATTGAAACCTCAAAGAACAAAGGAATAGATGAGTCAATAAAAGTAATTAAAATATCTAAAATAAATACAAATACATGAGATAATTTATTTTAAGGTAGAGACAAAATTGATTCTAGTAGTGGTAAGTTTTACTATTCAATAAATGATGGGAAAACTTATCAGTTAATGTGGAAACAATAATGTTTTATCACATTTTTCTTAGAATGCTAGATTATGCTCACGTGTACTCCAATTTAGGCATAACTATCCTTATAAATTTGGTTTTAGAGGGCAGTTCTAAGCATTCTGCAAAATATAGAATTATGTATTTGTCTATATAATAATAAAATACTTCTCTTCTTAAACAATAAGTAAACAAAAAATGGCACACTTTTAAAAATGCAGGGAAAGGCTAATTAAATTAGAAAAATAGTTAGAAATCAACATAGTAAAAAGGACTAAACACCTCTACAAAAAAGAAGGCAAACAATGAACTGATATTTCATATAAAATACAAATATCCAATATATGAACATTATTTGTTAAGAATACAAATTAATACATGAACAGACACCAGGATTCATTTATCATACTGCCACATTTAAAAATTTTATCAATATCCAGTACAGATAAAGTAGGCAGAAAGAAGCACTTTTTTGTGCCTTGTGAGGTAGTATAAATTGGTTTGAGAAGCTTTGGTTGCCCAGAGAGAGGACATCCCAGTGCTAGCCCTGGGTGTAAGAGCTCCATTGAGGTAAGGGTGTCCACACTGAAGAGAGAGGCCGGGTGTGGGAGGTAAGTTTTGCAAGTATTGCTGACCCGCCCAAGGTTTTAGACCCCAACCAGGAGAAGAGTGAATGGGTTATTTCTTTAAACCTTGCATCTTGGAAAGAAGGAGGCACCAGTCTCAGTTTAAAACTTCTTCTCAAATTCAGGGGTCAACATATCAAGATGTCCCAAGGATGGTAGTCCCTTAGATTGTCAAGTTCATTAGAAGAGTAACCAGGAAACAAGGTATTAGCCTCATCATCTTAAACATGGTTATTTTTATGTGGCACTCTTAGAACTAGCTTCCCTTTGGCTGAACCAGGAAAGGAGGCAAAGTGTGTTCCTCTATTTTATAGGTCTTATTTTGGGAAGTGGGGTATTGACGCAGTACTTGGTGGATACTTCTTTCCATCTTTTGGTAAGCCTGTAGTTAATACCTGCCCCGGTGACTCGTGGCTCTCTTTAGAATGTACAGCACTTAAAAACTGCTTTCTTCATCTTTGACCCCTAGTTAATAATTCTGTTTCAACTTCCTCAAATTCAGAGTAATAGGAAAAAGCTTAATTAATACTCCATCATTTACAGATGCATTTGGAGTAAGATAAATAACATGAAATGAGTAAGTTACTAAGGGAAGGAGGATTACACCCTTAAAATAGATAGATAGATAGATTAGATAGATAGATAGATAGATAGATAGATAGATAGATAAACTTCAATTTATAGTAGTGACTTATTTCATGTCTAATTTAGGAAATGGGACAAAGGTATAAAAGGAAAAAAATATCTGATTGTATTTCAAGTTTGTGTGTGTGTGTGTTTTTTAAGTAATCTCTGCCTTTGCCACTAATCTACCTCCTTTTGAGATTTTTTTATTTCTGAAGTATTAGAAGTATTAGCAATGACAACATTTTTATAGAAACATTAGGGAAGAAAAGAATAGCATTTGAGTGAAATACAGATTACACAGTAACCGTGGGACCTTCCAAAATGAGAACTGTCAACTTTGCTTGTATCAAATACATTTGTTGACCAGCTTGCCTGTACTTGAGAGGGAACATGTGCTTTCCTGACCTTTCCGTGCTTCTTAATCCTTGCCTTGTTTGTTCCTACGTTTGATATTGGCATGCCACTAGATTACCATGAAACGTTTTCTAACCAGACATTTGCTTGATGACCCCCTGCCATTTCACAGTTTGTATGAGTGGACCCTGCCAGGAAACTGAACGAACAAATCTTAAGGGAGTACTTTAATTCACGACTAAAGGACTCTGAATATCAAAAATACTGTTCCCACTGGGAGGAAACATTTTCTTCATCAGCTACATTTTCTGGTAATTGGTTGCAATGATTTAAGAATAAAATACAGTGGTGTGAGAGTGGCAGAATAATTTTCTCCTCCTGTTTCTATTTTGACTCTGGCAAGAGTACCTGTGATATACACTAAGTCATACATCTCTGCTACATGCACATGAGTCAAAAAATGTAAAGAATTGAAGAGTTTCTAGACATTGACAAAGTGTACCAAAAGTGTTCCAGAATTGAACTCATTTGTTGTTTTGCTTGTGGAACAGTGAGAGAGAAATATAGGATCTGTGTGAGTTTATAAAAAAATAAGCAAAAATAGGCACAGATTTCAAATATCCATAAGGATAGCCAAGAAGATTACTACACAATAAACTTGCCTTGAAAATTAAGTCTTTTTGTATCTGTCATTTGAAATGCACACAATAACACATTTAGGATGAACAGGATTAGAGAGATGGAGAAAAATATTAATTATCCATAAAACCTCTTTTTGGTTAAATGGAGGAAATATAACATATTTTTGTTGTTTGGGGGTCATTTTTCAGTGTACACAGATCACAAAAAAATGTATATTCAGATTTTTAAAGTTGTTTTTTATCTGAAGCTATGGATGCTGTCCTTGTTTTGCATGGTTCTGAGGTTTACAAATTCTACTTACCATTGTTAGTTAAAATCAGTCCCCCCAAAAATTTGATTCAAATTTGTTATGCAGGTGTATTAACCGTGATCAATTGCAATAAAGTGCAAACTTCACAGCTAGTTCTTCGGTTGGCAAATCACCATATAAATGATCTGTTCATCATAACCAGTTACATTTGTGTACTTTGAAGTCTGATTGTGGTGGTCACTTCCCATCTTTTGTTCAGCCCATGCAAACAAGAAGCATGTAGTTGTGTTGCTTTCTTTCTCCCAGGGTAAAGCCAAGTGACATTTTACAAGATAGGCAACAGAAAGAAGGAACTGGCCAACAAAGTATGAGTTCAGTAAAGTAAAAAGCCAACACTAGTTGACACTGCTATGGTTTCAGAGACTTGAGATAACCAGTCAAGGAATTTTAGTAAAGGCAAACTTATCAACAAAAATGAGGAAACTAACAAAAAAAGATGAAGATATTTCAGGGAAGTGAGGTCAGTCAAATTTCACATTGAGGAAATTCTCAAAGATGTTTCATGACAATGAAAATTCACAGGATAACATATTAGAAGTTGATCCAACCTTAGAAAGGACTATGGCAATTCACTGAGGCTTAGAAAAAAATGCTCCCTCTACAGTGTAAATTATCCAGTGAGAAGAAGAAGGCAAGACTGTTCAAACTGCTCTTTCATAGCTACTGCTTAATATGTAGGTATATATTTAGCAAAGAAATAAAATGTTTTAATTCTCAATGTTTTTATAGAATTTAATCCAAGATAATAAATAGAAAATTTTCATCAAATCTATGAAACGGAAACAAACTTGATCTTGCATCAACCCTTGGTGCACTTGCAGGATAAGCAACTGAGAATCAAGCAGAAACAGAATCAAACACTACGTCAAATTGAATACAATTGCGTGGCTAAACTGAACACAGCTGTTCAGGTAAAATAATCTTCAAAAACCATTAAATTATCAATTTTAAATTTTATAACTTTTTTTTAAAAAGCTCTCTGAAGAAATTCTGTTTAACCAAGAATGTCATTCAATGGTTGTTTATTTTATTTTTTCAAAATTCTGTGACTATTGTCACTTTCATTTTAAAGCATATAGACTTAAAATAAGAGAGGATTGAAAATGAGTTATTTTCATTATACAGATTTGTTTTTTTCAATTATACCTTGGTTTAATAAATATCAGAATTTAAAAGAAGATATCTGATGAGTTTGATGAAATGTTTTAACATAAACTTTATCAAATGTTTAGGTATCTACCATTACAAACTCACTTGGTTATTTTCAAATATACTCCCTATTATTCATTATTAGAATAGAATTGACACAAATTAACTGATGATAGAATTTTTAAGGCTCACAGGTTTTGTTTGGATTATTTTATGGAGTAGCTAGTCAGATAAGGATGTAAGAACTGTTGATTAAATAGAGGAAAGAATAAATGAATTTTTTATTATATTGCCAAAATCACTAACAGAAAAAAAGGGGGGGGGAGAAAAAAATAAGTTCCACTAGAAAAAGTATGAAGGCAAAGTACTTTCTTTCATGATGTGTCTGCTAAATAGGACCAAGAAAATAATTTGTTTTCTATATTGTGAGACTTTTAATTTCTGGCAATTGGAAAAAATGCAGTATCTACCTTCTTATTGTACTACTACAAATGAAACTATACATTTACTAAAGCAACATGTGCATCTACAAAAGGCAAGGAGACAGATTCATTTATGCTTAGTACAAAATATGTGAACACTTGATTAAAAGAGTTAATTCAGGGGTGCCTGGGTGGCTCAGTGGGTTAAGTGTCCACTCTTGATCTCAGCTCAGGTCTTGGTCTCAGGGTCCTGAGTTCAAGCCCTGTGTTGAGCTCCATGGTGGGCATGGAGCCTACTTAAAAACAAACAAACAATAAAAGAGTCAATTTAGATAAACAAGCTTGTGCAGTCAAATGACTGGAGAAATATTTTTTTCTTAACTTAGCAAATTAATTTTCATCATCCGTAGAATGTACTCCCATCTAATGTCAGCCAGAAGTGAATAAATTACAACTAAGAAAAAAATATTAGTTTGAATTAAATTTTTTACTTAAAAATCCAGCACTGTTTTGGATCTTTAACAAATATTGTAAGGTTGATGAACATTAAGTATGAAGGCCATTAGGGGCCTAGATGTAATTATATAAAAAGTTACAATTACAAATGGAATGGTCCTACATTAATGTAAACTTCATTTTAGTTCTTACCCTCCTTGAGATTCTTAATCGGAAAAGTGGGGAAGTGGGGAAGCATTTAGTGGCATTGTATTTGGAGGAACACCAGCTCCTTTCATTATAATGAAATGTCAGTCTTAGAGCTATTTCCACCAGGGAAATGGCTTCATACTCATTTGTAATGGCAGCAGGGAACCCAAGTGTGGCCATTCAGACACATGCCACTATTTCAGTGAGAAATAGAATAAAACAAGAAGATGTACCATCCTGATAAAACACTGCTCTCTACTGAATTATTAGAGACAATATAGATCTAATTTCCCAGGGAAAGAACATTATCTTCCTATAAATAGTATTCTAACCTGAAAAAAAATGCAGAAATTCAAGGAAAGCTAAAATTAAAAATTCAAGACATACTGTTTGATTAGGCTAAACTGGAAAATCTACAATAGGCAGTTGTCATATGCTGCTTCTATTTAGATCCTGAATAAACAAATACAATTTTATAAAACCTTTGAATTTTTTTATAAAACCTTTGAAACTTTTATTTTCATGATTTTGCAGATCTCAATTTACATTCAATTGAGAAGAAATATTTTTGAATAAAAATCATCTTTGAATTTTCCTAATTCATGTTGCTTAGGTCACCTTTCTTTTTTTTATTTTGTAATGTCATATGGATTTTCTTAAGGGTTATGCCCAGAGGTCATTATCTCCTTGTTGTGTGAATGTAGTTTGATTGTTTATTCTTTCTAATATTTTGGAAAGAATAGCTATATTTTTCTTTACCTAAATGTTAATATTATGAAAGATAGCAGAATGTGCCATCCCCAAATATACCTCTTTGGTACAGGATTATTTTGAACTGATTGTTCTAAGAAACAGTAGACATAGGAGAAGCTCTGAAACTGAGAAGTCATCTCTTTTATAGAAAGAATATAAAAGAAAACTTATATTTATAGAGGGTACATCCTTATAAGCGTATCTTCCTCTCTGTAACAGGAGGAGAAAGATGATTCTAAGTCACATGAGACCCTAATCAATAGAGAAGGCATAGACAAGTCTGCATAACAAAACTTACTCTTGTTTACCTTATTTTTTCTGATAAGCACATCCTTTTCTCTTTTGTCTTTAGCTGAATATGGTATATATGTATGTATTTATTACAAGAATCATCTCTGTTTTATTTATTCTACAGTTATGATTTAAATTGAATACATTTAGGCACAGTAAATATTTGACATGAAAAGTAGTATCAGTGGAGGCATCAGAAAAATAGCACCTCATCTGACACATAATAACTACAAGATGTTTTTCTGTCTGGTCATTTAAGTGTTACAAATCCTGAGAATGTTATACACTGAACCAACTAGGTACTACCTATAATTAAATCTTGATTGCAAATCATGTGTTAAAAAAATGCTTTGAGGTACAAATCACCTATGTATTAAACATGAGTCTTACATTTTACAAAGAATTTAAACAAATATATCAAACAATTAAAGTTAAGTGGCTCTTAAAACAGCTATTAGGTTCCAGGATACACTAGTATGGGATTTCCTGTAAATTGGTGTTTTCCATTGCAGTGCCACTCACTCTTTGTCATTTAGCTTCCTGTTGATGTCTTCCTCTGCTGAGTGGGTTCCTTCAGAAATGCAGATTTCCAGCTTACCTTTAAATGGTAAAAAACACTGAGGTTTTACTCTTAAGCCCAGTCCGCTAAGGGTTGCGGAATAGCAGTGAGGCCTGTTGGCCTGAACCTGATAGTAACCAAATAGTTATCCTTTCTCTCCTGAACCTCCATACTACTTTCCATTACCACTTCGAGCTCTTCTCAAGTATTGGGCTTCTCTGGATCCTAGATTTAATCAAATCATAATATCTAGCACGTTCTCTTCTGTGATCCGGGGCTGACCGGCAGTTCCCCACTCAAAGAGGCAGGAGAGCCAGGGGACTCTGCTCAGGGTCCGGGAGAGAAGCTCAGACACCTGCTCCATCCTCATGCTCCACCATCCCTGGCAACTGTCCCACCTGAGCCACCATCGGCTCTCTTGAATATGGTGTTTAAGCTGGTGGTTTAGAACACCTCAGAGAGTTACACATTTTTCCCTGGGTATTTCGCATGTACACGTAAGGCATACATGTTAACAAACTTCTGTTTCTCTTGCTAATCTGTCTTTTATTACAAGAATCTCAGCCAAGAATTCAGAAGGGTAGAGAGAAAATTGCTTTCCTCTCCTGTAATTATTAAATAACTAAGCAGGAACATACTTTTTAATTTACAGTGTTCTTTTAAATATACTGTTAATTTTTAGTTTGCATCCTAATCCTTGTATTACCAACTAATTTTATGGTTAAGGAAGCAGATTTACTGAGTTTTAATTCACAGTTCTTACATAAAATCAAAAAAATTTTTTCTAAATTTGAATTTAGTGAAGAGTACTTATACCTTTTATTTTTTTATTTATGTATTTATAATAGATAATTACTACTTTATTTGATTTTTCTTAGAGAGAGAGTGGGAGGAGAGTAGAGGTAGAGGAAGAGAGAGAATCCTTTTCTTTTCCTTTTTTTTTAAATTTAAATTCAATTAGCGATATATAGAACATCATTAATTTCAGATGTAGAGTTCAGTAATTCATAAGTTGCATATAAGGCCCAGTGTTCATCACATCATGTGCCCTCCTTAGGAGAGCGAGAATCAGAAATTACATTCTTTTTTTTTTTTTTTTAAGATTTTATTTATTTATTTGACAGAGAGAGAGAGACAGCCAGCAAGAGAGAGAACATAAGCAGGGGGAGTGGGAGAGGAAGAAGCAGGTTCCCAGTGCAGAGCATGGAGCCTGATGTGGGGCTCGATACCAGGATCCTGGGATCAGGCCCTGAGCCAAAGGCAGATGCTTAATGACTAAGCCACTCAGGCGCCCCAGAAATTACATTCTTAAATGGCCATAAAATGTGTAGTTCTTTGCACTCTTATAAGTTCAATCTACATGATATCCGAAAGGATTTTTGAAAGGCACTGATAAATTTCCTGGTAAAACTCCAGAATAGAGGACTGTTTTCTCTCTTACTGCATAATTTGGTTACTGAATGCCCGCTTTTCCCTTTTTCTTATTTATAGTGATCTCTGATAAGTCTCCATAATGTCTTCTCCTTCATTCATCTTTGTTTATTCTATGTGTGGAAAAATTAATTTATTTATGACATATTTCAAATATATGTCATTTCCGCTTAACTTTAGCATCAATTTATTCCTTTTTTTAAAAGACTATTATTGACAATCTAAGTATTTGAGTTCTTATGAAGGAAGTAAATAACAAAAGAAAAAACATTAGTTTCCATGGTTTACAAGAACTGTCAAGGTCCTGAGAAAGTACATGTTGTAGTTTTGCCTTTTGACTTTTAAGAAATTAAGAATATTTTATTCTTTCATTCCCTCCACACCCAATAAATGTCTTCTAGAGAAATAAATCATAACTTACTTATAAAATTCTGAAATGCTTAACAATAGCCCTAATAAATTAACAAAAATGTTTATTAGAAATTAAGGAAAGATGTCATAGCAAGAGAACTTTATTAAGGAGGGCACTTATTGCATGGTACACTGGGTGTTATACACAAATAATGAGTCATGGAACATTACATCAAAAACTAAGGCTATACTGTATGGTGACTAACATTACATAATAAAAAATTACTATAAAAAATAAAAGATACAAAATTTTATAATTACAACTATGACAGATGTTCATAAAAAAGTTCCTGTATCATTAACTTTAAAAAAAGAGAGAGAGAGAGAGAGAACTTTAAAGAACGTGTGGCTTTCCTACCAGTATTTTTTGAGGCCGTTTCAGAATGAAATAAAATTGCTAAGGACCATGAGTCTGTTCAAATGAGGTGCCTTCCTCTAACTTGGCCAAGGTGAACGGTGTGTACAATTGTTCTATTGAACTTACTCAGTCATTGATATTTGAGCAACATATGAAGAAATAAAAATTAACTTTGAAAAAAAAATCTCAGAGCATTTTGGCAAAAAAGAAATAATAGGTCTAAAATAGACTCTCTTGCGCCCCCTCAGAAAACTCAAAGTCATCCATGTAGGTGGGAATCAACTTTTTCCAAACTCTTATTAATGTTGATATTTAAATTTCTACCCATGAATCACATGGCATCTTAATGGTGAATCCTTTTGAGAAGGTTTTAAATGTACTTTGCCTAGACCCATCAGAGAAATTATTTCTAGCAGCTATAGCTTTATGATATGCATTTCTTAAATAATAAGACTTGAAAGTCAAAATGACTCCTTGATCCATGGGTTGCAGAATGAATGTTGTGTTAGTAGGTATGAAAACAACATTAATCTGGCCGGTGATGGGTAGTAAGGAGGGCACATATTGCATGGTGCACTGGGTGTTATATGCAAATAATGAATCATGGAACATTGCATCAAAAACTAAGGATATACTGTATGGTGATTAACATAACATAATAAAAAATTATTATTAAAAAAAGAAAACAACATTAATCTTGTATGTCTCCATCAGAGATCTTGGGCAACCAGGTGCATTATCAATGGGCAGTAATCCTTTGAAAAGGATTTTTTTTTTTTTTTGAGCAGTTCTTAACAGTGAGCTTAATATATTCAGTAAACCATGTTGTAAATAGATGTGCTGTCATCTAGGCTTTGTTGTTCCATTTCTAGAACATAGGCAGAGTAGATTGAGCATCATTCTGAAGGGCCCTAGAAACCTTTGGAATGGTATATGAATGAGCATTGACTTCAACTACAAGTCACTGGCTGCATTAGCTCTAACAAGAAAGTCAGCCTGTCTTTGAAGCTTTGAAGCCAGGTATTAATTTCTCCTTTCTAGCTAATAAAATCCTAGATGGCATCTTCCTCCAATAAAGGGCTGTTTCATCTATATTGAAAATCTGTTTTGTTTTTTTTTTTTTTTTTTCTGCAGCCACCTTCATTAATTATCTTGCCCATATTTTTTGGATAACTCGGGGCCGATTCTACATCCATACTTGCTACTTCACCTTGCATTCTTATGTTATTGAGATGCTTCTTTTCTCAAACATAATGAAACAAATCTCTGCTAACTTCAACAACTCTTTTGCATCTTTCTCCCCTCTCTCATCCTTCATAGAATTCAAGAGTTCTAGGGCCTAGCTCTGGATTAGGCTTTGGACAAGGAATATTAAGGCGTTTTGTAACTGATTTGATCTTCTATCCAGACTACTAAAACTTTGTCCATATCAGCAATAGGGCTATTTTGCTTTCTTACCATTCACATGTTCACTGAAGTAGCGTTTTTCATTCCCTTCAAGAATTTTTTCTTTGCATTCACACATTGGCTAACTGTTTGGCTCAAGGAGCTTAGCTTGTGGCCTGTCTGAACTTTCAACATGCCTTCCTCACTAAGCTCAATCATTTCTAGCTCTTGATTTAAAGTGAGTCATAAGACGATTCCTTTCACTTGAACACGTAAGGGCCATCGTAGGGTTATTAATTGGCCTAATTTCCATACAGTTTTGTCTCAGGAAATAGGGAGGCCTAAGGAGAGGGAGAGATGGGGAATGGCCAGTCAGTGTAGCAGTCAGAACACATACGTTTATCAATAAATTTTGCCATCTTATGTGGATGTGGTTCATAGAGTCTCAAAACAATTACAAGAGTAGTATCAAAGATCTGTGATCACAGATCACCATAACAAATATAATAATAATGGAAAAGTTTGAAATATTGCAAGAATTACCAAAATGTGATACAGAGACATGACGTGAGCAAATGCTGTTGAAAAATGGCACCAACAGACTTCCCTAGATGCAAGGTTGCCACAAACTCAATTTGTAAAATATACATTATCTGTGAAGTTCAGTAAAGCAAATTGCAATAAAACAAGGTATGTCTGTATTCTGGTCTCCTATAATATTGTAATAATGGTCTTTTCTATTTGCAGATAAATCTACAGGTACAGACATTGTGATTGTCTTTTTCATAGCTACAATTAGAAATGCATCATGAAGAATTTCTAAACTTTATAAAGTACGAAGACTACTTTCTAAATAAATTCTATTCTACATCTACTTTTTAAATACATAAAATAAAACATTTTTATGAAAATTAATCACACCATATGTTCAATATATGTATGCATACTAAATGATTATTCATGTGGTGGTGTTTCTTTTGGAAAACAGAGTGTAATTGTGTTATATATATATATATATATAGTTAAATGACAAAAATAATAATTTAATAACAAGTTCGATGCTATTTATTCAATGGAAAAAAGTTCTTGGATTGGGGGAGTACAGTGCCTAACAGCAACAGCAGTGGGGCATTCTTTCCAAGGGATTTTGCATAAGAGTGAGTTTTATAGAGTGTTAGAAGAGGCAACATAAAAACAGGACATATTTAGCTAGGAGGTTGTCAATGACTAGTCTTGTTCAACTGTAGACCCCCAACAATGATTTCTTATGGCACTTTCTTGAGGCATTGATAACTACTGGAACAGTCCAACCACCAGACCCGAAGAGCTCTAGTAGCAATGAAATACCTGGAAGACCACACCCCACATGTCCCCTTCTGTGCCTGTGATCATGTGCCACCCCGCCCCCCATGACCATGTGCTCTCTGCCTGCTTTTTTGCAGGTAGTCCTGAACCTTTCCTTATAAAATTCTAGGAGTCCATATTGTAGGCAAAGAAGTTGGTTGTTAAGGATTGAGCCTGTCACCTCCCCTGGTTACTGGCACCAGAAATTAATTTCTCCCTTGCTCTTTTCAAAACCCTCCTCTCTTGAGTTATTGGCTTCTCTTGTGATGAGTTTATCTGAGTTTGTTTGGCAACAGTGTTGGCAAACCCAGCTGGAGCTATGCTTTCCATTTGTCCAACTCCCTCAGAGTCCCCTGGAATGGAGTAGTTGGGCAAGGTTCTGCACTGGGGCTTACCTGTTCATTTCCTGAGTTAACAGTTGTGATCGATTTTTCCATAACACATTAAGGTTTGCAGGTCCAATTTTCTGAGGTAAGGTAAGCTAGTTGGTAAGCAACTACCTAAGGTAAGCAACTACAGTTGAGGTAGAGGATTGTGACTGGTATATGTTAGGTTTTCTTGACAGTGAGGCATTTCCCATAAGTGCAGGCTGACTTAAGTTTAGATTTGTGACATGGGCCAGGCCACTGGGTGGCCTCCATCCTGTGGGTTCTGATATATGAATTACTTTTTGTTTTTTTAAGATTTTCTTTATTTATTTGAGAAAGAGAGAAAGAGAGAGAGAGAATGAGTGTGAGCTGGGGGAGGGGCAGAGAAAGAAGGAAAGAGAGAATCTCAAGCAGACTCTGTACTGAGCACTGAGCCCTTTATAGGGCTCAATCTCACAACCCTAAAATCATGACCTGAGCCAAAATCAAGAGTCCGATGCTAACTGACTGAGCCACCCAGATAGCCATAGGAATTACTTTTATCTATCTAAAATTATGCTTTAAGAAAAAAATAAGTAATATGGTAGACAATTCCTTTACAAGAAATAATTGGACTTAAATTATATTTAGTTTTTCTTTCAAAAAGCTAGTAGAAGCCTGTAGTATAATTTATATTATTCCTAGCAAGCAATTAGCAATTGTGTTCATATTTCAACATTATCTAGTTTGTAAGGGACTGCAACCCCCATCTACCACATCGGATAGTAATTTAAAAAGAACTAATCATTCTTCCATTCTTTTTTCTAATGTTGGGATATTACAAATAAAACTTTCAAGTGTAATGTTTCCTTTCCCTCCAAAAGTTTTATACCACGTTTATGTGTATATTTAAATCTCCTTAATTCAAAGGGGGTTCTACTTTTAGAATAAGGTTTGTAGTCTTCTTAAATTTGTAATATTTGTTATGTCTTTTTTTATGTGATTTGACCAGAGGATTCTTCTGTGTATACTTGAAGAAAATGTGTATTATATTTTTCTTGGATGGAATGTTTTAGATATATCTTTTAGAACCATGTATTCTGAAGTAGGCTTCAAGTAAAAAATGTTCTTGTTGAAAAAAATAACTTTAACTGTGGGTACTCATTTAAAATAAAGTATATCGGAGGGGAAGTGGGTGGGAGGATGGGTGGAATAGAGGAAAGGGATTAAGAGCGCACTTTGATGAGCACTGAGTAATGATGTTTAGAATTGTTGAATCACTATATCATACACTTGAAACTAATATAACACTGCATGTTAACTGTACAAGAATTAAATTAAAAAGAAAAAGGTTCTGTGAAGTGCAACTGTAATATTGATGTGCATTATTTGAATGTTAGTTTTCTATCACATGAATGTGTCTGCTTTACTTGATTTCTAAAGAGACATTCAGTGCAAATAATTGAAAGGGTAATATTTCCATTTAAAATTATGTGTTTTTCTATTGACACACTCTATGTGTTTACAAAGTCTATGAGAAATAATATAAACTGTTAAAATAATATCTAATCGCATTCTAAAAAAAAAAAGCTGTCCATAGTTACTTAACACATTTTTTTTTGCATAATAGTGCTATACTAAAATTTAATGGTATCATTTTCTATAATTATGTGTAAATTTAAAAGCACTGTGTGGGTTTTTCTACAAGAATATATTTAAATGCTGACACTGACTACAACCTATGCATTGTATATCTTAAATTTTTAGTGCAACAGCATTTGCATTTGAGCAATAAAAATAATCAACTTAATTTGCCCTCCTAGAGAGCATGGAAGTGGCTTTGATTAGCCTACTGAAAGCTTGTGTTGTTCCCCTTGAGTTTGGATGCAGGGGGTAGAATTGCCAACATGATGCAACTCAGTGGGGATCCAGGGTGTCAAGGCAATGCTAAAGTTGACTATATTAAATACAAAGGAGAGGGTCCTTGACTGGGAACAAACACGTTGTTTATGCTGCAGCTGTTTCTATCTTCTGGAAGTAATTTATCCATGCTATTATGTTACAATCATTAATGCATACATTTTTTCTTAATTGTTCATTTGGATATTTTTGCAAATGACCACTGAAAGGATTAAAATAAACAATGCCCAGCGCTCAAGCAGTGTTGTGCTTGTTCTCTCCAGCCAGGCTGGAAAATCTCATAATTCATGGGGCATTGGGTGGAATACTTAAGTAGGTCTTATCTAGGTAATAGGGACTAATAAGCCCTAGAATGAGGATTGCCCTGACTCTGCCTTAAAACATCAATATCATCAACAACAATAACAAAAGAATACCAGGAAAGAGCAATGATTTCCAAGTATATTAACTGAATTATCTCTTCTAGACACTCAAAAATGTTTGCGATTTATAAAAACAGCCAGCACTTATGAAGGTAAAATTCACAGTGTCTCGCATCCAAAGATTATCAGATAAACAAAGAATCAGGGAGATGAGAAATTCAGTCAATGAAAATATACCTAGAATGGACATATGCTACAATTTTCAAAGACATTAGTTATTACAACTACAGTCCATATATTGAAAAGTGTGCATAAATATTTATACACACACACATTATATTTAAACACACAAACATATACAGAGATAAAGAACTAATGATAGGTATTTTAGTATACATGGTTTGCTTTATAAATATGGATTTCCTATCTTTGTTCACTAAATGCATCTAGAAACAGTGATGACTCAGTGGCAATGAACACACTCAAATCTTATTGCTTGGTTTCTAAATACCCTTGTACAATAAAAGCTACCAGGAATCTACTTGTAGAGATTGGGCAAGGAATATACAAAGTGAGCTTCGATCATCTTACAGGACAAAAAAAAAAAAAGTGCTCTCAAAACATAAAGGAGCACATCAGAGGGACATAGGGGTAAAACTGGAAGAGTTCCCAATGGCCAAAATGAGAACAATTGGTGTAACAATATTCATGAAAATATTAGATTATAATCTCAAGAATATAAATATACATGACTCCATATTGGCATAAATAAATGATTTAAAAATGGGGAAGAAAAGTCAACTCTTTACAAATGCAATCTGTATTAGTGCAGACTGGGTGGTTTAAACAATAGAAGTGTATTTTCTCACAGTTCTGGAGGCTGGAAGTCTGAGAACAAAGTATTGTTCCCTGTAATTCTAGGAGAATCATAAGAAAACAGCACATGCACCCAAATTTACATCACTACTTCTCTTCAGTTATCTCAAAGTCATAAAAAATAAGGCAAGAGTGAATCCACAATAGATAAAGGAAACTGAGGAAACATGAAGAGCAAATGTAGTGTAGTATCGTGAATTAGACCCTAAATCAAGAAAATGCATCCATGGAAAAACCGGTGAAATATGAACAGACTCTAGTTCATATCATTGTAGCAGTGCTGTCTCAGTTTTAAAAAATAGGTCACAGTTAATGTTATATTAGGAAAATTTGAGTAGCATACTATCTATGTACTATCTTTTAAACTTTCAGCAAATCTAAAATTACTAAAAGATTTGAAGTTATTTTAAAAATATTGTCATGATAAGTACAGCATAGGGAATACAGTCAATAATATTGTAGCAATGCAATATGGTGACAGATGGTGAATACACTTATTGTGGTGAGCTCTAAGTATAGAATTATCAAATCAATATGTTCTCTATCTGAAACTAATATAACATTGTATGACAACTGTACTTCAATAATAAATTTAAGAATACTGTAATGAGATGCCTCACATAGATGGGAGAATAACTGATACTGTTCAGTACTGGCAAGGATGTGGAGCAACTGCAAGTCTTCACCACAATGGGTAGTAGTACGTACTGGTATAATGAGTTTATAACTATGAAGAATTTCTGTTGAAGCTCAATGTATGCAATTTCAACATGAGCTAGGAATCCAGTGGAAATGCACACTGATCTATATGAAAAGACATGAAAAATGTTCACAGCTTTTAGAAATGGCAGCTTAAATTAGAAACAACCAAAATCGTTCATCAGCAAGTGGAAGTAAATAACAAAATATTATAAAGCTAAGAATAACAGAAATTAGGATTTGTTTATCTTTGAGAGTTAGATAGGAAGAGAGTAACACTTTGACAAGGATATCTATGAGCCTTTTGGGGTACAGAAAATGTTCTATTTTTTGATACAGGTATTCTTTGTGTGTATGTGTGTTTACTTTGCCATATACATGTATAATTTTTGAACTTTTTAATATGATATAAATAAATGTAAAACCTTTATTTCCAAAAAAAAAAAAAAATCTATGGCCAGAACTAATAGTATCTCATCTGTCTTTTCATACTTTTATTGTGAGAATCAAATAATATCAAAAAAGCTAGAAAAGGGACACCTGAGTGGTACAGTTGGTTAATCATCTGACTCTTAGTTTCAGCCCAGGCTATGATCTCACAGTCCTGAAGTCGAGCCCCACATTAGGCTCCACACTCAGCATGGAGTCTGCTTGAGCTTTCTCTCTCCCACTCATTCTCTCTCTCTCTCTCTCTCTCTCCAATAAATAAATAATAAAAGAAATAAAAAGCTAGAAAGATACAAAATGTAATTAATATTGTAATTATTATTTTTACACTAAAACTTTTTATTATTGCCTAGGGTGTTGCTATTATTAGAACTACTTTTATAAGGCTCAAACTGAAGCCCCTGGACAACACAATTGCGAAGTTCATTATTAACATCTCTTGAGAAACTACAGATCCAGATTAAGTGTAAGGTTGAGTCAGCCTACAGATATGAGTCATATACACACAACTATGATTTAAATGAGATGGAAATAGATTTTCCATTAAAGTTTCTTCTCAGTAACAAACTCTCTTCTCACCTAGTAACTGCTGCTGTATTGTGATCCCCACATAATATGATATAATTTGTCTAATAAGGTTAAATATTTCTATTTAACAGACAATTTTCAACTCCTGGAACACTTGATGACACAACAAAACAATAAATATCAAGAAACTGTCTACCCATCTAACAAACTACTCCAAAGCTTTCCTCCCAAATAAACATCTCATCACAGCACATATGTTGAGATTTCCAGGTTTATTTACATGGTATTAATGTCAATAACGTAATAGGTCAAGCACAAAACAATTACAGATGCCTGAGTATGCTGTTTCACACTATCTGTGTAGTGAAAATTATTTACATTTACAAATGTAGGGATATAAGGTAAGAACTTAAATCTATTGTCTTTAAAGGCTGTGATCTTACTGCTGTGCAGCCTATTATGTATATGGGCTCACATCTATATGGGGTGAAATTTGTTTCTTCAAATTATTTAGACATTTTTAAGTTTCAACATCTGTTGAAATAGGAATAATATTATCAAGTACTTGATAGTATTACTATAATAAATACTTCGAATAATAAATTTATAAAATTTAGAGTAGTATTTAGCACAGATTAAGAATTCAATAAATTATTATTTATCTCTGTATATGTCAAAATGGCAACATATCCTTTGAAGAAGTTCATTGTTATTAACATTTATTTAAACTGAGATTTGTTTAAAAAAGAAGATATTGCATGAATAATGCCAAGCCTTCTGGAAATTGTTGTTATGAATAAAGAAAGTGTAGGTGGTAGATACAATAAGCAGCACTGAAGAGAATAACTCTTCATCTTCAATTGTGTGTGTGTGTGGCTTAAATTTCTTCTTTCCTATTTGATACATTCATGGAAATATTTTAAGGAAACAAACCAATTATATAGCTTTATTTTTGTCAGAATATATTATGAGAGAGTTCAAAAGGTGAACAGGATATTTATTTGCAAATACTCCGGGATACCTTTTAAAAGAGAGAGGTATAACTGAATGATCACTTTAAGATTTTTTTCTGGGTGTCAACCCAAAGAAATGTTAACCATAATATTGGCAGTCATGTATTCTCAAGTTGGAATCTGTTATTTTATGACATGATGAGGATTTGTTAAAAATATTTTAGTAATATTAATACTTGAAGCTTAATTATAAAGTTCTGATACCAACGTAAATGTAGCTCTGCTCAGCTGCCTTTTTTTTTAAGTAACTGAAATTGGAAGTTAGTTTATTCTCTCAAAAATTATTTCTTCTCTCAGTGGAATATTTTAATTAATTCCCTTATGATGCCAATTTTAGACCATTGAGATTTGGCTGAATCTAAATCTACTATAAGCAAAATTTGCTATTATGTTTAACACAATAAAAGCGCATTTAAGAAAAACACATTCTTCAACTTTTATAGCAATGTCTATCTGTATACGACTGTTTGTACGTACATAGACACAGATGTGTGCATATGTCAGATACCTATTAAAATGTCTGATACGATATGTATATATGTGTATTTTGATTGATATATATTTCTGAATAATTCATACCTCCTTGAAATACATTTATAAAGAGAAGTAGATGGATTTGATTTATGTGTTAAATCTTTAACAGTTCAGTGGTGACAGTGCTCTGGGAAGAAAATTAATACTCCTCAGTAAATATGAGCAAAATAAAATCTGTAAGTAAAAGACAGTTAAAGCTTAAATATGACTCAATCTGTAAGGGCAGAGAATAAATAAACTTCCCAAACTTCTATCAAATTTCCTTTAAGCCCCCTAATAATAGGGGCAATTCTGCTTCAAGATCACAAAGCATGTAATACTACAGACAGAACACTGAAAAGTATAAATACTTTTGGTGGGGTAAATATAAGGGCAACTATGTGTAAATAAAATTTAAAAATCCTAATAAAATGTTGAAACTTTCATTTTAAATCAACTTTCTGTATATTTCACATTTTTGCAAGTAAAAGAGATATTAAGCATGGAGTTTTTAGAACTGAAGAACAGGAAGTCTTATATACATAGTTTAAATTTTGGAACTAATCATAAGCAGAGAACTTTGTGACTAATAGTGACTCACAGAAAGGAAAGGGCTTGAAAAGACAGTTGTTGTAAATGTAGTGGTTATCACATTCTATGTGATATTCAAGAGTAAATTTTTGAATTGCATTATTTATAGGCCTAACCATCTGGAGCGATGGTAAGAAGAAGGCGAGCTCCCTAAGATTCAGGTCATCTGGATTGCACGGAAGATTAAACAGAACACTTGGTGAGCAAACATTCATCTTTTTCTAGCACAGGTTTCTTGAATATTGGTTTCTTTTTAAGCAGCAATTCATACAGGTAGACTTGAAAAGAAAAAAAGAATGTGAATAAGACATGTCATGATTTATTACAGGTATTAATTCGAGTGGTCAGTAGAAGCAACAAGTCAGTAGTAACCAGTAGCCTACCCGAGTCCACAGGCTCAACGTTACGATGCCAGTAAGTTAGAATTCTTCAGCTCAGGCACTGTGGCACTGTGTGTTAATCTGATCTACAATCTAGATGCACATTACTTGCCTCATTCAGGAATTCCTAATCCAATGGGGAATCAGCTAGCGCTTAATTAAAAAGTCACTTTCTGGGCACCTGTGTGGCTCAGTCAGTTAAGCACCTGCCTTACACTCAAGTCATGATCCCCGGGTTCTGTCAGCCTCCCTGCTCGATGGGGAGTCTGCTTCTCCCTGTCCCTCTGCCTCTCCCTGCTTGTGCTCTCTCTCTCTCTCACTCCAATGAATAAATCTTAAAAAAAAAAAAAAGTTACTTTCTGGGAGGTGACTACAGGAGAGCTTCATCCATCTTTTTAATGATAAACTCCATTGCCTTGCGAATTTATAGAATGAAATTTAGATATGGGTTTTCATTAGTGGAATTGGTGGTGACAAAGATAGGTGAGGTGAGTGAAATAAATATTTTTGGTAGGTTTAGTGTCCTTACATGAAGACAGTAAGACTCTGGGAGGGCTTCCCTGGTTAGCCTTAAAGTTTGGTACTTTCAGTTTGGTCCTTATATGGTCAGATTTCTGAAAGATGGTAAATCAAACCCCGTGCCTACAATCAGTGTGGTTACATTCACATCCAGTAAAATGGCTCAGAGTTTTGTTTTTTTTATTATCCAGAATATTCTAAAATATAGAGAGATGGGAATTCATCAAGAATACAGAAGAGACTGCAGGATAGCTTTGGGCCTACATGTTTAATAAAGGTGTATAAACATGGCATATTTGGGGTTATTTTAACTTAATAGCAAGGTGTAACAGAATAGCCAACACTCGGTAATATCTAAATATTGGTCACTGCCAAAGATCTAGCAAAGAAATATCATACTTGTGGAGAAAAAAAAATGGCTTACTTGCATTCACAACAATCAGCTGAATCTCTTCCTGTTTCATCAAATTGTGTGGGTATGTGTGAACTCACGTAACACTTCTTAGATCATTTCCCTGCTTTCATTACTGTTTACATCACTGGTATTGGATGTCCTTTATTTCATGAAATTGACATCACCATAAAATGAGAATTATTCTTTTCAAATAATGAAGCCATTCCACAGTACCCTTATTTTTCATCATCTGGCACTCTTCTTACTCTAAGATTGGACTCTCTCTCTACAATGTCTTATGAATCTCTATTGTTCCTCCTATGCTACAAACTAAACCCATTGATGATTTTCTCTCCTTCTGCCTGCATAATTCATTTTCTTTCAAGCAAAACTTGAAAAGTGTTCCCACTCAACATCCTCTTACTTCTCAGGTGTCTTTCTAAATGCTTGGGTGTTTACAAAAAGAAGTCAATTTATATTCTTCCCATAATTCTGCAAAAGGAAATGATGACAGCTGTTACTTAATTCTTCATAATAAACTCTACAAAAGTACCAATGGCACAAAGTTTTCTTCTGCTGAACCATGGCAATTCTTAAGTCAGTGTTTGGGTGTTGGACGGTATTGGACATATTCAAAGCAAAATAACTATTCTGTGTGTTCTTCAAAATACCAACATTCCTTGCTACATTTTGAATGACTACCTACAGCGTTCCCCTTAAATCATTCTAAAACCTCTTATTACAGAACACGACTACAACTTCTCTAAAAAATATTGGAGCAGTATCTTAATCATATATTCCTCAAAATTGTCATCAGAATATGATTGCATCGTTCCTTACCTGCACCTTGGACTCTGTAATTTGAGTGACTTTTGCTCAGATACCAATACTGCACACATTTAAAAGGCAATATTCCCTAGCACTCTCAACTTCTGGCCAGTTGGTGCTCTCAAAACTACTGACACAGTGCTCCTCCAGTCAGAACTAAGTGAAGTCATACCAGGTCAAAGAAAGCATTACAAGGTCAAACATGGTAAGCAGCAAATGTCTCGTGCGACTTATATGTATGTGTGTATGTATTTATTTCAGAACATTCTTCTTTTAAAGATTACTCTTGAGACAGGTATGCTGCCACCATTCTTTTAATTTTAATTTTTTTCCAATTTGTGTAGTTTTTAATTAGACTACTGTGATGTTATTTTGTCTTAGGCATGCAAATACTTGACTGTTATTAATAAATGGGGACATTTACTATGGTCCTACTTTAAGGCATCAACCATTAAAATCTTACGCTACTACTTTGAATATGTTAGCATTTACATTTAAATTTTTTTCTATCTCCTCGTCTTTCAATTTTGTGTCATTATTAAGAAAATATTTTATTCATTCATTTGAGAGAGAGAGGGTATGTGAGCAGGGGGAAAAGCAGAGGGAGAGAGAGAACCCCAAGCAGATTCCCCACCGAGTGCAGAGCCTGACACAGGGCTCGATCTCAGGACCCTGAAATCATAACCTGAGCAGAAACCAAGAGTCTGATGCTTAACAGACTGAGCCACCCAGGCGCCCCAATTTTGTGTCATTTTTAAATTTTATCCTGTATAATAACTATGTAGCTTTTTAAAAAAAAGACTAATCTGAGCTCTGTTTTCTTTATTATCTAAATATTACTGTTGATATTTATTGGAATAATATATATTTTGCCTTCTTAACTACTTCTAATTTTGTGTTTTTATAGTTATCTTATTAAATTTCCTTTTTTCAATATCACTTCTTTGTCACTGAACAAGATTAAATGGGTAACTCAAGCTGGTCAAATCATGGTGTCATAACCTCCTTACCCAAGGAGATTCTTTGTTCCTAAGGTATAAATACAGTCATTCCCATTGCAGTTCTTAAAGGGACACTTTCACACATTTTTCCTGTTTGAAGATAGGTGAATATGAACAGAATTATTACATTTATAGTTTCATTTTTATGGGGACAACTGACCTTAGAAAATTAAAACGTCCATTCAAAGAGAAACTTTAAGGAGTATAAAGAAAAGGAATCTTTAAAGTGACTGTAGTCTTTTTTTTTTTTTTAAGATTTTATTTATTTATTTGACAGAGAGAGAGGCAGCCAGCGAGAGAAGGAACACAAGCAGGGGGAGTGGGAGAGGAAGAAGCAGGTTCCCAGTGGAGGAGTCTGATGTGGGACTCAATCCCAGGATTCTGGGATCACGCCCTGGGCCGAAGGCAGACGCTTAAGGACTGAGCCACCCAGGCGCCCCTAAAGTGATGTAGTCTTACTTAGATTCTATCTCTATCCCTTCTCTCCTTCCTCCTCCCCCTACTCCTTCTTTTCTTCTTTCACTAGTTCTCAACCTTGGCTGCAGAGGGAATCATCAGGGTCCCACTCCCAGAGATGCTGACTAAAATGATATGTGCTGTGTAGCTTGGCTATGAGAATGTTTCACAGATCATAGGTAATCATGTACAACCTTGGTTCACAGATACTCTTAGCTGCACAGTAAGCCAATAAGTTTGCCCCCTTTCTCCCACACCATAAAAGAAAAAAAAATCTTGACATTATGAGGTTTTCATTTCCTTTCTCTTGTTTTATCTACTGTATTTGTTGAAATCACCTCAAGTCTTAGCTTCAGATTTTTTTGTTATTTTTTTTTCTCTCTTAGTTCTCATTTTTAAACAATTGGGTTAATTCAAATAAATTGTTAAATTAATTAAACCATTTTATATATTTTTTTTAATCTTTGGTTTTTAACATGTTTTGGTGTTGACAACTGTTTCTTCCATTATGTATTCCTTCTATTTTTAAATTAATTTGATTTACTGTTTCTTGCCACTCTAAATTCTTAAGTATTGATGACAGAATATTTTCCTTGAATTGTAGAATCATCATCTTCTGGTTTTGGCTGCCCAATTTCTCTTCCTTTTCCTGGCTGGTAAGACAATGGTATTATTCTTCTGGGTACTATTCTTCTCATATCACACACATTCTTCCTTATCTTTCAATCCTTTTAAACCAAAAGGGTAGGCATATGAACTGGACTACTTCAACAAGCTCCCCCCAGAAATCTGTATTTCAAGGAGAGTAGACTCAAGGATCAAAAAACATTTGGAGATTATATGAGCTAATTACAGGGCCCTGAACACATAACTTGAATAAATTGCCTTAATTCTTACTTTTAACATATCTGGTTATTTATATTTTACTTTTTATCTTTCTATTAAATTAATTTTTTGTTTGTTTAAATCAGCCAGAGTCAGATCTGTTGTTTGAATTCAAAATACAAAGGGAACAAGGGAATTTGGATTAGGAATTTTTAAAAAAGAACCTTTGGAAATACTTAGAGAATTTGGAAATTTTTTATAATTTTGAAATTGTCTGAAATGCAGGAAAACTCATGTTACAGACAGAAAACTTGAAATCCCTCACAACCAAGAAACATCTAATTATGTGTCCCCACAATGTCCTATATGAAAGTTCACAAGTGTGGGTGTAATTCATAGAAAGGAGAACATGGAAATGATCCCAAATGTTTATTAACTGGTAAATGGATAAAAAAAATATATATATATATATATATATATATATATATATATATATATATATATATATATATATATATATATATATATATATATATATATGGACCCTTCTGACAGAGGAGGTTAAGGGTGAAGGCAGTGAGTGCGGTTCTGCCCAGCTGTAGGTTGAGGGGCCCTTGCTCTCACAGAAACTGCAGTGTTGGAGAGAGAGGAAGGAATAGGAAGTAGGGAGCCAAAGAATAAAAATGAAGGAAAAGTATTTCCTGCTGTCTGCCCTGGGATTCCGGCAAAACGACAACCCAGGGCCATCTGGGAGCCCCAGACTGGAGGATCGCCCTAGTGGACACACCAAAAGCCCCAAGTGCTAACCGCTCACCTTTCCCAACTCCACTGCCACGCCCGCTCCTTTTTTCCCCCCTCTGTCAGATTATTTTTCTGTGAGGTTCCCTACCCAGCCAGGGAGTCCGCTCAGCTAACAGCAACCAAAAACTTGTGCTATAGCGCCACCTTCCGAAAAACAAAAGGAAGGTTCTTAATCCCCAAGCTCTTGAATTGTTAGTACCAAAGGAAACAAAACTGCTCAACTAGAAAAGGTGCCTGCTACTTCAAATGCAGCAGGCAGAGGAACTGTTCATCAGACACTATTAAAAATCATGGTAATGAGGGGCGCCTGGGTGGCTCAGGCCATTAATTGTTGGGCTCTTGATTTCAACTCAGGTCACCCGATCTCAGGATCATGAGGTTGAGTGCCTCCCCCTGTCCCTCCTTCCGGCTTCTTGCTCAGCAGAGTCCGCTTGAGGATTCTCTCCCTCTTCTTCTGCCCCTCCTCCTGATCACAGTCTATGTCTCTCTCTCTAAAATACATACATACATACATACATACATACATACATACATACATACGTAAACAGTTTTAAAAAATCATGATAATGAAGTATCAAAAAAAAATGACAATTTTCCAGCAACTGAACCCAGAGACATGGAATATTGCAATCTAACTGGAAAAGAATTCAAAATAGCTATTATCAAGAAACTCAGCAGCTACAAGCAAACTCAGAATGGCAATACAATGTTCTCAGGAATAAAAATAATGAACAGAAGGTGTACCTTACTAAAAATATTGAGATTCTTAAAAAAGAACCAAATAAATTCTAGAGCTGAAGAAGCCAATAAATGAGATGACAAATGCATTAAAAAGCATTGAAAATAGAGCAGATCAGATGGAAGAAAAGATAAATTATTCAAAGACGGGAATATAGAAATGATTCAAGTGGAAGAGTAGAGAGATTTTGAAAAGGGAAGAAGCCCTACAGGAAATATCAGACTCCCTTGGAGGAGCCATCATAAGATTAATTGGTATTCCAGGAGAAGAGAGAGAGAGAGAGAGAGAGAGAGAGAGAAGAGGGCAGTGAGCTTATTTAAAGAAATAATACTGAAAACTTCCCAAACCCAGGGCAGGAAGTGGATATACAAGTCTATGAAGTTTTAGAACACCTTATTGTTTCAACACAAAAAAATCCCTGAGACACATTATATTAGAACTGTCAAAAGTCAATGATAAAGAAAGAATTTTAATAACACCAGAAAAAAAAAATGATGGTAACCTACAGTGAACTCCTAGTTTCAGTGGAAACTCCGTGGCCAGGAGAGAGTGGAATGACATAGTTATCCTTCAGATATGAAGGATAAATTTTGTTCAGATAAACAAAAGCCGAGGGAGTTCACTATCACCAGACCTGCCTTATAAGAGATGTTGAAAGGAGCTCTTCAAGCTAAAACAAAAGGATGGAAGTACAAAAAACTATGATTGAGGTGATAAGTAGTCAGAATTAGAAAACTGTAATTGATTTTTAGAATAGTATATTAAACTCCTAATTATAGCATAAAGGTGAAGGGAAAAGAGGATTAAAAATAAGTATAGCTACTCCAACTTGATAACAAAATCATAGCATAGAAAGGTAACTTGTGACATCAAAAATATAAAAGGAGAGGAGTAAAAGGATGGAAACTTCATAGGCGAATGAAGATAAATTGCTATCAGCAGGAAAAAAAAAATATGTTTTTTGTAAACCTCATGGTAACCACAAAGCAAAAATCTGGAGCAGAGACACAAAACATAAAAAGAGGAAACTGAGAAAATCACCATGGAAAGCCACCAGCTTACAAAGACAGAAATGGAAAGAAAAAGAAGAGACACAATGGAGAGACAAAATAACCATAAGGCAAAACATAACTATCCTCACATATCAATAATCATCCTAAACGTAAATGTATTGAACTCAACACTCTATAGGCACAGAGTAGCTGGATGTATAAAAAAGCAAGACCCACCTACATGCTGCCTACAGGAAACTCATTCAGCTCTAAAGGTGTACGCAGGCCCAAAGTGGAAAGATGGAAGATGATATTTCAAGTAAATAGAAACCAAAAGATGATGGGTATAGCTGTACCTATATTAGACAAAATAGACTCTAAGCCAAAACAGTTAAGGAGAGACAAAAAAGGTTATTATATAACAAAAGTAATCTGTATATCAAGAAGATATAACAATTGTAAATATATGCACTTCCAACACCTGAGCACCAAAATATATTAATCAAATAATAACAGATATTAAGGGAGAAAAAAAACCCAACACAATTATTATAAAGGATTTCAATACCTCCTTATTCTCAATGGATAAATTGTCCAGGCAGAAAATCAACAAGGAAACATTGGAATTGCACAAAAATTTAGAACAAATGGATTTAATAGACATATACAGAACATTCTACCCAATAGAATCAAGTGCACGTGGAACATTCTCCAAGACAGATCATATATGATAGTTCACAAAACCAGTCTTAGCATATTTAAGATAAAAATCACTCCAACTATCTTCTCTGACCACAAAAATATGAAACTGGAAATCACTAACAAGAAGAAAGAGAGATCTGCAAATACGTGAAACCTAAACAACACATTTCTAAAGAACCATTGGGTCAAAGGAAAAATCAAAAGGATTTTTTTAAAATCTCAAAACAAATGGAAATAGAAATATAACATATCAAAATATGGATTTCAGCAAAAACAGTTCTCAAAGAAATGTTTATAGCAAAAAAATACACATGTTAAGATATTGCAAAGATCTCAAATAAACAACCTAACTTTACAACTCAAGGAACTAGAAAAAGAACAAATTAAGCCCCAAGTTAGTAGAAGGAATAATAATGAATTAGATACTAGGAAAACAGTAGAAAGGATCAATGAAACTAAGAGGTGTTTCTTCAAAATTATAAACAAAACTGAAAAATTTTTAGCTAAGCTAAGAAAAATAAAAGACGGGAGACTCAAAATTAAAAAGAGAAAACATTACAACTGATACTACAGAAATATACAGACTTGTGAGACCACTATGAACAATTATATGCCAACACATTACATAACCTAGAAGGAATGGATACATTTCTAGAAACACACAACCTATCAAGACTGAATCAGGAAGAAATAGAAAATCTGAACAGACCAATTATAAGTAAAAAGATTGAATCAGTAATCACAAAACTCCCAACACAGAAAACTCTAGGACCAGAAGGCTTCACTGCAGAATTCTACCAAACATTTAAAGAATTAACATCAATCCTCCTCAAAGTCTACCAAAGTATAACGGAGAAAGGAACACTTCCAAACTCATTTTAGAAAGCCAGCATTAAACATTATATTTGATACCATAAAACTCCTAGAAGAAAATGTAACGAAGAAGCTTATCAATATTGATCTTGGCAGTGATTTTTTTGGACATGATGTCAAAAACAAACAATGAAAGCAAAAATCAACAGATGGGACTACATCAAACTCAAAAGCTTCTGCACAGCAGAAGAAACAATTAATAAAATGAAAAGACAACCTACAGAATGGGGGAAAATTTTTGCAAACCATATATTGGATAAAGGGTTAAACCCAATATATATATACGTATATATATATATGTATATATATATATATAACCTCAGTCTACGTAATATCAACAAAACCCCTCCAAACAATTCAATTTAAAATTAGTAGAAGATATAAACAGACACTTCTCCAAAAAGGACATTAAAATGGCCAACAGACATGAAAAGATGCCCAACATTGCTAATCATCAGGGAAATGAAAATCAAAACCACAATGAGATATCACTCACACCTGTTAGGATGGCTATCATCAAGAAAACGAGAGACATTAGGTGCTAGTGAGGATGTAGTGAAGACAAAATCCAAAATCTTTATCCATTGTTTGTGGTAATGTAAATTTGTCCAACCAGTAATGGAAAACAATAGAGGTTCCTTAAAAAACTAAAAACAGATTTACATAAGTACCAGCAATTCCACATCTGGATAAATACCCAAGGAAATGAAAACAGGATTTCAACGAAACATCTGCGCTCCCATGACTATCACACCATTATTCAAAGTAGCCAGGATACGGAAACAACCCAAATGTCTAACAACAGATGAGTGAATAAAAAAGATGTGGCACATATACACAATGGAATAGTACTTACCCATGAGAAAGAAAGATATCCTCCCATCTGGGGCAACATGGCTGGACCTTGAGTACATTAGGCTAAGCAAAAAAAGTAGGAGAAAGACAAGTATTGTATCACTTATACGTAGAATCTAAAAAAGGTTAAACCTATCAAAACAAAGAGTGAAATGGTAGTTACCAGGGGATGGGAGTGGGGGGATTATAGATGGAGTTTAAGGGTATGAACTTGTAATGAGTTGTAAATAAGACATAGATATTTATTGCACAGTGCAACAAATGTAGACAATAATATTTCACTATAATGATGTAAAGTGATAAATATCACTGCACTGGCAATCATATTACAATATATAAATGTATCAAAGTGAATGCTATATACCTTAAACGTACATAATGTCACATGTCAAATTTATTCAATAAAAAATATCTTAAACTAGTTTCTGCTAAACATCAGTTTTTTTTTTTGACATATAATGATTTTTTATTATATTATGTTAGTCACCATACAGTACATCCCCAGTTTCCGATGTAAGGCTCGATGATTCATTAGTTGTGTATAACACCCAGTGCACCATGCAATACGTGCCCTCCTTACTACTCATCACCGGTCTATCCCATTCCCCCACCCCTCCCCTCTGAGGTTAAATATCAGTTTTTAAGTATTCTTTATATGCCAGGTATCGAGTGTTGTCCTTTTTCTACAATGTTTTTCTGTTATGTATATCCTATTCCTAAGTCTGTGCTTCAGATTATTTGTTTTTAATTCTGCAACTTTTATTTCCCAACAGTGTATTCCTTTAAAGGATATCAATAGTATGCATAAATGAATAATGAAACTGTCTGCTATTTTATGTTCAACTTCTCTGTCTCATCTGTGCCACATCAATACAGTAACGGGCATGCAGAAGGGCAGTACCGTTGTCACAAGTGATTTTGAGCCTTTTCAAATTATTCACAGATCTGCATAGACTCATGCTGAACAAGTGTGGCATTCTTAGACAATGCAACATCTTACATGTTCTTTGCGAGACTCTGCCACATAGATGCTGGAAATTAAACCCTTTACCCATCAAGCAAGATTTAGGGGTTATTGGCAGAAGTTGAAACAGCTTTTCAGATGGAGGAAGGACAGTGGTTTAAAATGTACTCTTACTGCTGTGATGGTGTTTGTCTTATTTTTTCCCCTACTTTATGTCAAAAGTGCAGTACAATGTTATAAGCACCCTCAACTTCCCAATGGAAAATGCTACTCCTTTATGGTAAAAAACAAACAAAAGACAAAGAAAATGCTTTTATTTTATATTCTATTGATGTCAGGTATGTTTTATTTGCTTTTAGATTTCATTGAAAAGTTTCAAAAACTTTCAGTCTTCCAAAAATTTGAAAGATCTGTAACTCAAAGCAAACTCAAACAGATCCTCACTTAATAAATCCTCAATTTAATTCCACATTCTAAGCGAATCTAGTATCACACAAGTCCTCAGGCTAATAGTTGCTCCCTCAGGTCAAAGTGACTCTGACTAGGATCAGAAAAGAAAATCGATGGTCTCTTCTCTCTTCACCTTATTTTATCTGCACAAACCTATGCCATTTTCCTTTTAGAACACTGTGGAAATGTGGACTCTGAGCACTTCCAAGTACATCTATGACTGCGGTTTTTTATTCTAAGACATTGGCTATATTCCTTTACAAGACCAGATGAATCAGGAGCTTGGGATCTATGCTAATCACATTATAACATAGAAACACTCAGAAAGCTCAGTCCCTTTACACCTAATCAACTTCTACGCCTGTCCCCGAGCCTTGTGCTAGGAGAGGAGAAAAATAGGTTATAGTAAAGTTTTGTGAAGTGTGTTTAATCAACACACTCCCTGACTGGAGTATGAAAAATCATGGACTGTCACTGCCCATTCAGCCCAGGAGAGTTTTTTGAGATCATAGGAAGAAGGGGAAAGAGGCTGTTTCATCTCTCCAAACAAGAGATACATTGATCATTCATTTTGGGCTCTTAGGGAAAGCTGGCAAGAGAAAGAGCAAAAGCAAACAAAACAAAACAACCTGATAAATAATGAAAAGAACTAATTTAAAAACCTTTAATTCCATACGAAAGTGAAACATGCAAATGCTATGCTGTTAGCTCCTATTGTTTTGGCTAAATGGTGGGCATTTAGATTTGAGAAAGTGCTTAGCTTAATCAAGGGCAGGAAGAAGGTAATGCGCCCTTACAATTGTGTAAAAATGTCAGGCTCAACAAGTGGCCAATTTTCAGAGGTGACTAATAGAACACCTTTCGTTGTGGATGAACTGTTATTAATGGCAATAGTAAGGAAAACCAAACATCAAACAAGAAGCTTGGCTTGGCCTGGATTTGAAATTAGGATGGCATGATTTTAATTCTGTTTTTCTTTAAATCCTGGTTTGAATAGCTTAATAGCAATACAGAGTACTTTTTAGAAACCTAAAAGCAATGTACTGTAGCTGATCTATAATCTGTATTTTATATTGATGGAGATGAATAGATCTATCACATGCTCGCTTGTGTACATTCACACACACACAGGGACTGAAGCCAAATGCTCATCACTAAGCTGAAGGAGTAAATAAAAGACCAGGAGTTACGTGTGTGTACAATATGAAATATACTAGCTAACTTTGATTCATTTGTTATTGTGTCTTCCTTTTGGGTAAGATAAGGAATATTACAATTCCTTGGAGATAAATTCATTTGAATCATCACTAATATAGAAGAAACCAGGATCAAAGTTCAAAGTGGCACTGTATTTAGAAATTTTGTATTTTTAATTAAGGGAAAATAAAACATTATTGCTAGATGACTTCAGGTCCATGAGCCTCCGTGACAGAAATAATTTAAAAATCACTAAGTTAACCTTTGAAAGATTAACAATTTTACCAATATATTTTTTCCGAAGGCAAATAATATAACATTTAAAAATTTAATCACTGGGGCGCCTGGGTGGCATAGCGGTTAAGCGTCTGCCTTCGGCTCAGGGCGTGATCCCGGCGTTATGGGATCGAGCCCCACATCAGGCTCCTCCGCTATGAGCCTGCTTCTTCCTCTCCCACTCCCCCTGCTTGTGTTCCCTCTCTCGCTGGCTGTCTCTATCTCTGTCAAATAAATAAATAAAATCCTTAAAAAAAAAAGCCTATTTAAAAAAAAAATCACTAAGTGGACAGTAATGTAATGATACCTGAGTTGGTGACATATACCATACCGCATTTTATATCTACCCGGAACAGCAGGCTAAAGGAGGGTGGAGTAGTATAATTGTTGCATCATTGAAGTGTGAATGCCGTCTCATGAACAGGGTGGAAACTGCTCCTCCCATGCTCTTACTGTACTCATCTTATTTCTCTTACTTTCTGTACCCTACTGTAGTCACTGAAGTATTGTTCCTTGCTGGCATGTTGTAGTGTTTTTTGTCCACCTGCTGCATCTTGACTGCTATCTCAGGATGCTGGGAGTGCAATGCTCTTTTTGTGCAGGAGTATTCTAATTAAAGTCTATCATCTAGCTGAGATTCTGCTCCAGAAAGAGAATGAAAATGCTCAATCCTCTCCCCCACAAAGAGTAAGTGAAAATATGAAAATGCATTTGCCAGTTGCCTTTGACTGACACATTATATTATGACAGTGTTATATACGTAAGACTTTCCCTTACTTCAATAAATTTTTGGCTTAATTCTTTGCTGCCATTTTTTTGATATTCAGAGAAAATAAACTTGTAAGAGGGAGAAATAAAAGAAGATAAATGTACTTTCCTGTCTCCATCATAGCTAATGCTACATCTCTTTATTTTTTAAAAACTTTTTGGGGTGCCTGGTGGCTCAGTTGGTTAAGCGTTGGCCTTTGGCTCAGGTCATGATCCTGGGGTCATGGGATCAAGTCCTGCATCAGGCTCCCTGCTTGGCGGGGAGACTGCTTCTCCCTCTCCCTCTGCTGGCCCCCTACTTGTGTTCTCGCTCTCTCTCTCTGTCAAATAAATAAATAAAATCTTAAAAAAAATAAAAATTTTTAACGTGTGTTAACTAATTAATTGAATTTTTTATTTGAGTGTAATCAACACATGATGTTACATTAGTTCCAGCATCTCTTTAAATATATCAATTTGTTTTCTTCAGGATGTCAGCTTAATTTTGCTTATTTACTTCAACCCTTTTCCAAAGGACCAAGTAACTATTTTATTGTATGGTAATACTATCGTAAGATATTACAACAAGATTATAACATCAGAAATCCTATATTTAATCCTACATTTTAACCCTGGATATCATTAAAAGTTTAACTAGAACAGGTCACTTATATTTCTAGGCTTTCATTTCTTAAATGAATTAGGAAGAAGCATGAATAAATGCCTTTTAGAAAGTTGTTAATTCTGACATATCTGTGATTCCATTTATGGTTTATTCCTTCGCCAGCTGCAATTGCATAGGTAGGGCCATATTGAAAGCAAAAAATACTTCTTTATATCAGTAATTAAAGGCATCATTAATATATTCTAAGACATATAAACAGTTATTTTTTTCTATGCCACTGATTTTGCGTTCATGACTGCCCTTCAGATCTAATGAGCTTAAACAAAGATGCTAGCATTCTAGATGTTGTGAGTGGTATATAATGTGACAATAACAAGAAGGTTTTTCTTACTCCACAGTATTTCCTATGATCTTAAAATGACAAGTAAAAGTAAACCTTTGTATAATCATTTTTTTTCTGTTTGTAAATGTTCTGGGATAATGTTTTATATATGATAAAAGTATAAATATTTATGCACGATGTTAGGTGTGGGTAGATGAAGTCCATTTGCATTATCCTTGGTCTACTTTTAAAGCCAAATATGTTTATCTTTACCTATATCCAGATTTGTTCTCTGACACCATATTCTCTTTTCTCTTGGCCATCTCCTTACTTCACTACCTCCTATTCTCTCCACTAGCTCACCATATAGGAAACATACAAATGTTTGAAGTAATGTTGAACTGTTTCACTGAATCTAAAAGATTTGGGCTCTGTGGCAGCAGCTGAGCTGGTTTGAATCTCCAATCTAAAATACGACCTAGAAAAACTTCAATTAGTAAACCTCTCATTTGCACATCTCTCAAATGGGTAAAATTGCCTGCTTCATAGTGCTGTCATAATAATACCATGATATATTATTGGAGGTAGGCGTAAGAAAAGATACCTAAAAATTCATTTAATTTTATAAAATAGGTTTGTAAATTTCACATACTAGTAATAATTTAGTATGCTAAACTTTTGAATATATTTGCTTATTTTAACTGTCAGAACACTGATCTAATGGAATAGAGTACCATAGTCAGTCCAAAATTTCTAGCAAGGACTGCTTGATTATTCCCTTTTCTTAATTCCTCCTGCTAGTGACTTTTATCAGGTTGTCACTATCCCATACCAAGATCATTTTGTTATTTTTTTAAAGATTTTATTTACTTATTTATTAGAGAGAGAGAGATGGAGAGAGAGAGAGAGTGAGAAACAGCATGAGAGGGGAGAAGGTTAGAGGGAGAAGCAGGCTCCCCGCTGAGCCCAGAGCCTAACATGGGGCTCCATCCCAGGACCCTAGGATCATGAGCTGAGCCAAAGGCAGTCACTTAACCACCTGAGCCACCCAGACACCCTTATCCCCTACTATGACCATTTTAATAGGCCCTTTGAAGGTGTCTTTTAATCTTCTCTGGTTTATGTTCTCTTTTACATTATTCTGTTAGATCATGGGTCTAGTCATACCTTTCTCAATTTTTGCTCTTTGTAACATAGTTGCTACTGATTGAAGGTTAAAGAGTGAATCTCTTTTGCAGAGTCTGAAACGTCTCTGAAAACCCATCCTAATCCCATTTCTCGTTACAGTCTTGACTCATGTTTCCTACAATCTAGTTGTATTAAATTTCTCCTATTTTCTCAAATATGAGATTATGTTACAAGTATCTGGGCTTTATCTTTCATGTTCTTTCTTATCTCCCTAATAAAATACAACCCATCTTTATAGTCTTGAAGGAGCTAGCTCAAATATTATTTCCCAGTTTCTTAGGATGGATTTGTTATGACTTCCTTTATTACTTCTAAGGCATTTTTTTAAATAACACAGTGTAATTGCCATTGTGTCTGTTTTTCTCAGTATGGGCTACAACTCTTAACTCTGAAATTTCAGCATAATGAGAATGTGTAGAAAGGCAGAAAGAGAGAGAAAGAACTATATGTTTGTTGAAAAGAGAAATTAAACTATAAGCATCAGTTTTTAGGTTAGAATAATATTAACTAGAATATTATGATTTTATATTATCCCCAAATGTATTTATTGAGCACAGTAATACATGTGAACTAAACTTCTTTTTGAAGATTATTATAATATATGCTTTATTAATCTGACACTCAATAACATTATAGACTAATTAATTCTCTCTTCCCTTCTCTTTCTTTCTCTACTATTTTCTCCATTCCATTCCAACCCTTTCCATTCATATTGCAAGGGTCCTTGTCAAAGTTTCCCCCCATGGATAGGAGATTTGAGTTGAAAGAAGCCATAAGGGGTAGGAAGATGCTGAAGATGAGCTTATCTCCTTCAAATTTATGTTTACCTTGGTCTGATAAACACATATTAATGAGATACAGTCACGTAATTGCAGGGTTCTAAGATCATAGAGGGATATATACAAGTCTTTGTGCAGAAAAATGTAAATACATTTCTGTTGATCAGGAGGTGAAGATGTGTATAAATTGAAGTCATACCACTTTAAAAGGAAAAATACATCATTTCAGCCACACATGGAAAGAACATCGTCATTATTAGTAAGAATTAGAGATTAGACAGAGGGAGGTAAGCTTGAGAATATGTATGTATATGGTGATTTGATTTTAATTAGAAGTTATGTTCAGATTCCCTTTAAATATGATGCAAGTTAACATTTCTTTCTCTGTGGCATTTGTGTTAATTGACTTGAGGGTGAATGGTAGCAATCCTGGAGAATGCACGTCTGTGTGTAAGGTTGACATTTAATTCAACTGACTATCAAGCATGACTGCAAAGAGGATTGCATTTTATGTCCAGATTGTGGAATTAGTTATCATTATTTAATTATTACGGTTTATATAATGACAATAAAACATGTTTTATCTTTCAATCTATTTTTTTTCCTTTAGAATACAATACTGTTATTAATTGTGGAGTCTAAATGTGGGGTCTCTCTTGATTGGATGGGGACCCCCAAATGGGGCAATGATCAGATGGAAGCTGGTGGCCGGGCAGTGAAAAGAATTCACCTGAGACAGAACAAAGAAGATAGAAGTTTATTGAATACACTGCAAGGGAGTGGTGGGCCGGACAGCAAAGGAGAAGCTGTCTGCCACATAGTGGGTGGGGGCTGTTTTTAAAAGGGGAAAGCTGAGGAGATGTGGCAACATATGGAATGTTCCCTTTTTTTGGTAACTGCGCCTGGTTGTAAGTAGCTCATTGGCTAGTTAGGTCCCATGGATATCTTGAGCTGAGTCCCCTGATTCAGCCAGGTGGCCACTGTGGCCCTTTCTACATTCCATTGTTCAAGCCTGGTTGCCAAAAAGTGGTTTCTACATTAATGATTAAAAAAAAAAAATAGCACGGTTCTTGCAGCCACACAAACCTTATACTTTTGATTATCATTTCTCTGAACTTTACCAAACTTACTATCTCTAGTAAGAAACTCAATAACTCCTTTTCAGCAGGACCACCTTTTAAAAGAATAATGTCTTGATGGTTCTTTTTTCTACAATTCCATAATATGTCTTTTGACACCTCCTTGCTTCTATGTCCTCATGCCTCAATTGTTGTGCAATAGATGAAGACATTCATGCAAGATTTATGTGGAGTAAAATCCTAAAAAAATAGGAAATATTATTTCCTATCTGGATGCTAGATAGCTATGTTATATCTAAAGGGAAAGAAAAAAAATAGAAATTGAATGATCAAAAAAAAAATGATGTGTTGGTAAGTCCTTTCTTAGCCTACTTTTGTGGTTCCACGGTAGGCTCATCCTGGTCGAATGGCTTAATATTCATTAAGCAACACCAACTACACTTCCTGCTTGACAAATGATTAGTGACACTTCTACCACTTCAATACGCTACCTTGCAATACTTCAGTCTTTGTTAGTTTCATAAAATATAAACTTTAATTCAATAGAACCCAACCTGTGTTAAAAATTGGCTATGAAATAAATAGTCATAGAGGATTTCCAGAAGGAATTATGCTATTATCCAATAAGACTAAATAATTTTCCTACTAAGACCCAGACTATGGGAAAGATGTGTAAAGAGATCAAAATTTTAGACCCTCATAAGATTGATATTTGGCTTTTTGCATCAGCTAGCTTTGGATATTATATAAGAAATAACTTTGCCTGTTCATGGAAGAATATTAAATACACGTATGTAAAGATCAATCTTACACTCTACTGTTTACAGTAACTTAGCCCTATCCTTGTAGAACATAGATTTAAGGTAGTTTCCTTTTTATAATGTCCTCTTTACCATCTTCATACATGTTTGAAGAACTGAAGAAAAATTGTTTCACTAAAATGAATTAAATCAAGTACGCATGACTTTTCCTGTTTTTGAAACTAACACCTTTGATTCTTTTAAAAGTAGTCTTATGAATTGCTATAGTTCCTTCCTCCCTCACCCCCTGCTTAGGCTAAATGGCTATCACCAATTAATCATTAGGCTATCACCAATTAATCATTTGGCTATCACCAATTAATCATTTATGTAGCACTGCTTACAACAAGTTGTTTTTTAGAGGAAAAAAGTTAGAAAAGGACACAGCTTTTTCTTTTTCTTTTGCTCTTAATTCTAAGCTTATTTCAGCCAAGGCCACTGAGGTCCTTCAGCAACTGCCTGTGAGTGAGGAATTAAACTCTTTTAAAGTTCAAGTACTCACTGTTTTTTTACAGGAAAGATACTCAAATGAAGAATGGAATCTGAATCCAGAAGCAAAACTTGCCAAAGAAAATTCTCTCTCTCCTCACACACATACAAAGCCAATTAAGGTTCTCTGGACTTTGGGGGAAAACAACCATAATGACCTTACAGTTACTGAGCTAGGTCTTTTTGACACCCAAAAGGCTGAGACAAAGTTGACCATTTATTTGATAGTCTCAGCCACCCTGACCAGTGAAAATGGGATCGAACACAAAATAATAGTCTTCCCAAGTTTCTAGAAGAGGCTTGATAGCTGCATTTGAATCACGGACAGACGGGACAAAACATGTTTGCTTTTTATCATTTTGACATCCCAGATACAAAGGATATTTTCAAACACCCAACAAGAGTTTTAATTATCAGAACAGCTTTTTTTTTTTTTTTTAATAGCTCTTAATCTGAGGGGCTCCAGCTGACTTTCAAGAGAATCATAAAATAGAAGTGCTGGAGGAATAGAATTATTAGAAGATTAGAGAATCGAATGGAACACAAAATTAAATTTTTGTTTGGTTCTTAACAACATGACTTTGAAATATAAAAATATATTAATTAGAGTTGGTTTCTGGTTCTGCATTTAAATAGCTTGGAAGTTGTCATTCTACACTGAGTAAAAAGCTGAACAAACTGAAAAAATCAACTACTGTTCCTGGGTCTGTAAGAGAGGGACGACATAGGGCAAATCACTGTGTTCAGGATTGGAGAGACAGACAGGCAGACACAAGGAGTAAGAACGTACCCGAGGAGCAGGGACTCAGGACCAGAAACTTCTGTGGGAACCAGTGTTGAGTAGGAAATCCTGAACCGGAATTGACAAATTGCTGGAGGCTCAGTGTGGACAGTTCTAAGACTTAAAAACTTCAGGAGAACCCAGTTATGGGATAGGAGGACCTCCACTTCGCTGTGAGATTTGCCTCTAGGATTTAACCAGGTTCCCACAGTAAATATCAGAGAAATATCTTCTCCTGTTTCTAGGAGGAGAAAGGGAAAAAGAACCATTTTGAAATACCCCAGAGCACTCTATTTTCCTAGACAAGGCCTGCCTTCAGGAGAAACTATTTAACCAGAACTTAACCTGCTGGGATAATCACAGAATAACTGGTCTAGACGAAGGAAAATGCCCAACTGCTGCACACTTGAGCCATCCCATCCCAATCAAGGGGAAGGGGGGGAAAAACCCAAAACTGAGAAATTGTGAAGTTCATCATCCAGAGAAATAAAAATAGGCTCACAAAAACACCTAGACCTGATCTTAGGACCAGAGAATGCTTTCCCTCACCCCACACTTTACCACCACATTATCAAGGACCTATTTGCAGCAATCCCCTTTAGCCAATACATCATGTTTAGCTATCAAGAAAAAAATTACAAGGCATACCAGAAGGAAAACACACACACACACACACACACACACACACACACACAATTTAAAGAGACAGAGCAAGCTTCAGAACCAGACATAACAGAAATTAGAATTATCAAAGGTTATTAGGGATAAAGAAAGTCATTACATAATAATAAAGGGGTCAATTCTCCCTGGAGACATAACGATTCTTAATGTGTATGCATTTTACAGAGCATCAAACTCTAGGAGGCAAAAACTGATAGAAATGCCAGAAAAAAAATAGATAAATCCATGATCACAGTTGGAGACTTCAAAGCCCCTCTCTTAGAAATAGACAGATGAAGCAGACAGAAAATTAGTAAAGACAAGAGTTGAATTCAACAACACCATCAATCAACTAGATATAATTGACATCTGTAGTCTACTTCAGAACAGCAGAATTCACATTCTTCTCAAGCTCATTGTAAAGCATTCTTTAAGATAGACCACATTCTGGCCCATAAAACACACCTTAACGATTTTAAAAGACAAGTAATCATACAATGTCTGCTTTCAGACCACAAGGGGATTAAACAAGAAATCAATAAGAAAAAGAAAACTAGAAAATCTCAAAATACATGGAACTGAAACAATACACTTCTAAATCCATATGGGCAAGAGAATAAATCTCAAGAGAAATTTAAAAAGTATTTTGAACTAAATGGAAATGAAAACATAATTTAATCAAAATTGTAGAATGCATTGAAAGCAGTACTTAAAAGGAAATTTATGGCATTGAAAACATACATTAGAGAAGGAAAAATCTAAACTCAATACTTTAAATTTCCATCTTAGGAAATGGGAAAAAGGAGAGCAAATTAAATCCAAAGTAAGCAGAAAAACAAATAATAAGAATTAGATGGACATCAATAAAATTGAAAACAAAATCAGTAGGGAAAATCAATAATACAAAAAGCTTGTTCTGTGAAAAGATCAATAAAATTGATAAATCTCTAGCCAGACTGAGTAAGAAAATAAGATAGAGGACACAAATCATTTATATCAGAAATGAAAGTGGGGACATCACTACAAACCTTATGGAAATTAAATTGATAATGAAGGAATACTATGTACAACTCTATGTCCACAAATTTAATAACCCAAATGAAATGGACCAATTCTTTGAAAGACACAATCTGCTAAAACTCACACAAAAAGACACAAGTAATCTGAATAGGCCTATATCTATCACAGAAATTGAATCAATAATAACTTTCCAAGGTCTCCTGGGAGGCTCAGTTGGTTAAGTGCCTGACCCTTGATTTTGGCTCCAATCGTGATCTCAGGGTTATGAGATTAAGCCCTGTGTCATCAGGCTCTGAGATGGGTGAGGAACCTGCCTAAGATTCTCCCTCTGCCCCTCTCCCACTTGTGTGCACTTTCTCTCTCAAAAAAATTAATAAATAATAACTTTCCAAAACAGAGAGTACCAAACTAAGATGGATTTATCATGAATTCTACAAAATTTAAGGAAGAAGTTATACCAATACTCTACAACCTTCTTTTGAAGATAAAAGCAGAAGGAATACTTCTTAACTCATCTATGAGGCCAGCATTACCTTAATACCAAAGCCAAAGAAGTTACAAGAAAAAAATCTATAGACGAGTATCTCTTATGAACATAGATACAGAACTGCTCACAAAATATTAGTAAATGAAATCCAACAATGTATAAAAAGAATTATACACCACGACCAAGGGGGATTTATCTTAGGTATGTAAGCCTAGTTCAACATTCAAAAATAAATTAATGTAATCCATCACATCAGCAAGATAAAGAAGAAGAATCACATAATCATATCAATAGATACACACACACAAAGAATTTGACAAAACCCAACACTCATTTATGATGAAAGCTTTTAGTACATTAAAGATAGAGGGAAACTTTCTCAATTTGATAAAGACTATCTATAAAAAAACTACAGCTAGCTTCATACTTAATTCTGGGAAACTTTCCAATTAAGATACAAAGTAAGCATGTCTTCTCTCCCTACTCCTTTTCAACATTATACTAAAAGTTCTAGAAAATGCTATAAAACATGGAAAGGGAAAAAAGGTATACAGATTGGAAAAGGAAGACATAAAACTGTCTTTGCTTACAGAGAACATGATCTTCTAAGTAGAAAACTTTTAAAAAATTGGCCAAAAAACCTCTACCTGGAACTAATAAGCAATTATAGCAAGTATGCAGGAATCAAGGTTAATATACAAGAGTCAATTACTTTTCTATATGCCAGAAATGAGCAAGTGGAATTTAAAATTAAAAACACAGTACTATTTAAATTAGCACCCTCAAAATGAAATACTTATATAAGTCTAACAAAACGCATACCAGATTTATATGAGGAAAACTATGAAACTTTGATAAATGATATTAAAAAATAACTAAATACATGCAGAGATATCACATGTTCATAGTTAGGATGATTCAATGTTGTCGAGATATCGGTTCTTCCCAAATTGATCTATAGATCTGATGCAATCTCAGTCAAAATCCCAGAAAGTTATTTTATGTATATAGACAAGGTGATTCTAAAGTTAATATGGAGAGGGGCGCCTGGGTGGCTCAGTCGTTAATCGTCTGCCTTCAGCTCAGGGCGTGATCCCAGCTGTCTCTCTCTCTGTCAAATAAGTAAATAAAATCTTAAAAAAGAGAGAGAGAGAGAGAGAGAGAGAGCACGAGGAGGGGGAGGGGCAGAGGGAGAGGAGAGAGAAAATCTCAAGCTGACTTCATGCTGAGCGTGGAGCTTGACGGGCGCTTGATCTCAGGACCCTGAGATCACGACCTGAACTGAAATGAAGACTCAGGAACTTAACCAACTGAGCCACCCAGGCACCCCCGCATAGCTTTTATGGAGGCATAAAAGCTGTAAGGGGATGTGTCTAACCCAGCAGTTTATATCAGAAGGGCGGGCAATGTAGTTTAGAGGCAAGGAGTTTAGGATTAAGGTGGTGACAGTTACAAAAAGGCACAGAGGAGTGTCTCAGTCCATTCCAGCACTATAATAAAATATCATAGACTGGATGGTTTAGAAACAAAACAAATTTATTTTTCATAGTTCTGGATTTTGGGAAGACCAAAATCATGATGCCTGGAATTTGGTTGTCTAGTGAGAACCTGCTTCCTAGACAGCTGTCTTTTCGCCGAAACCGCACATGGCAGAAGGGGCAGGGGAGCTGTCCTGATTTTTATAAGGGCACTTATCCTATCCATGAAGGCTCTGTTCTCATGACTATAAAAAGTGTAGAGGGAAACAAAACCTAGAAATAAAACCAACAAATTACTGAAGTAGTAATTAGAAAAAGTTTATCGTGTATATGCCAAAAAGATAGTTTGCAAATCAGGAGCACTCAAACCAAAACAGAATTAGGCTCAGAATATATATATATATATATTCATATATATATTCATATATATATATATACACACTTATATATAATATATATTAAACATAACAAATAAAATTTTTTATTTTTCACCATTAAATGTCTGAATTTAAATGGATTCTTGGACTGGTGGCTCATATCCATCGGCTCATTCAACTTTAGCACTGGTCTCATCCACAGCAGCTTTTCCAGAACTACTCCCTTCACCATGAAGCCTCATGAGCTTTCCCAATCCTAACTTGGGCTTCTACAGCATTTCTACTTTTCTAACAAAGATATCGTGGAGTGGAAATAGACTGGCAATCCTTTCCTACGTCTTTTCTTGATGCTTGCTGGAATCGATTTATTGACCACTTTTTTTCAAGTCATTTATTTGCAGCTCTAAAGTCATGACTTCCAGCATCTTTTTCCAAATTTGGCAGACTTGTTGGTGCTGAGCGTTAAGAGGCCTTCCAACTCTGATTGTTGCATCTTTTAAAATTTATGTATGTATGTATGTATGCATGTATGTACGTATGTAAAACCAACACAAAGTAAACAAAGCAAATCGCTATCAGCAGTCTTGGCACCAGCATGAGCTTCAGTCATGGCTGCCCTTTTTTGACCATGGAGCATATTTTGTCACAGGTAAGATCCATGCCATGGAAATTAGGTAGTTTTTGCCCCGAACGTCCTCTGTAATTAACTTAAATTTCTAAATGCTTTTTCATCTTTCTGCCGATCAGCAAGGCTCATTTCAAAAACAGGACCCTTGAGGCCATCAGGTGTGATTTTAGTTCCTTGAGCTCTCGTGGCTCGTGTTTTTCCAATATTTCTTTTTGTCCCCCATATTTCTTATACTGAACATAGCTGGTGCTTTCACATCATACCAATCTTTCTTAGAAAATGGATCCACCACTTTCTTCTTGGCTCCCTTTCTGTCTCCTTTCCGAAGGTGCTTGTTCTTGCCAATGCCATGCTCAGGGAGCCCCAGGGTTGCTTTGTTAGAAAGCACCTTCTACAGTATAGAGGCAGTGACTGCTTATTCTTCACAGTGATTGGTTACAAGACTGGAATTTTCTTAAATGAAAGGGAGTTGGTTAGTGATTACTTCATATTGATTTGGGGAAATAATTTAAGTTTCACTTATGATGTTTGGAGGCATAAGCAGGAAGTAACCAAGTCAGATTAGGCTCACTTGTTTTGCAAAATAAGTTAAATTAAGCTGTGTTTGTATGACTAGACTGTTTTTGTCTGCTCAAAGAATTTTCAAGTCTGGTTTCCATTTGTGTGACTTTTTAAAAAAAACGTTACAGTATAATTAACATACCGCGCTAAATCAGTTTCAGGTTAGAAAATGATTCAACCATTCTATACATGATTCAGTGCTCATCATGGTAGGTGTACTCTTAATCCCCTTTATCTATTTCATCCATTCCCCACACCCACCTCTCCCCTGGCAAATAGCAGTTTGTTCTCGTATTTGTGGTTTTTTGTCCCTTTTTTATTTTATTTGTTCTGTTTCTTAAATTCTACATGTGAGCGAATGGATGGATAAATGGATGGATGAGGATGATGTGGTGTGTATATTATATACATATTACTCAGCTATAAAAAAAATGGAATCTTGCCATCTGAAACAAGATGGATGGACAGATATTAAACTAAGTGAAGTAAGCCAGTCAGAGAAAGATAGCTGTGTTTTATTTTAATCTGACCTAAACACTTCCAAGGGTTCTACCTCCTAATACTACTACCTTGAAGGTTTTCAGCTTATTAACATTAGGATAACAAACAGGGATAGAGAAAGATTTCTAATAGTTTACCAAAATCCACTTGGAAAACAAAACAAAACTGCTTTATGGTTAAAGTATACTTAAATAATCACTAATCAAATACATTTTAAAATACATTTGTTTTTATTAAATACAGTATATATTTTTATCTCCTACTGTGTATTTACTGTCTAAATTTATGTCATTTCAATTTCCAATAGTGAAGATGAGTATCATCAAGTAAGAAGAACCTAAAAAGAAAAGATATTAAACCTGACTTTTACAACATCTTATTTGTTCTCATTATCGTTGGTTTATACAAATTGTTGGAATAAGGTATGCAATGCAATATTTCATTGCAATGCAATGAATTTTGAAAGCAATGTAAAATTTTTACCATGAAAGAAGCATAATGTATGCAGATACCTAACATTTTTATATCATGATGTCAAGTGCATTCAATATGACAATGGTCATCAGGTCTTAGAGGCATAAGAAAAACCACTAAATCTCTCACAAAGGAATAATTATTTACTTCATCTTTCCAGCAAATTCTAGAAAAACATGACTGATAAGCTTATCATTGCCACATAGAAATTTGAAATAAAAATACACACACACACACATATATGTAACTGACATTGGAAGACTATAGTAATATATTTTTGTCAAAAGTACAGTAGTCCCCTTGAAAATTTTCAATGTGCAATTTTAAATGTGACAGGTTTGCCATGCTACTAGTGAAGACATATAAGCTAAAAATATAGTAATTAGAGAAAATTAGATCTCCTGTGTTATAATTTATAGCATTCTAATATAGATTTTTATTAACTAGTAAGATTTAGTAAAATTTTGAGTTAACCCTATTTTCTCTTAAACTTGAATATTTCAATTCACATAGCAAGTTTAAAGTAGTTTTTTTTTTTTCAAGTTTTTATTTAAATCCAGTTAGTTAACCTACTGTGTAATATTAGTTTCAGGTGTACAATATAGTGATTCACCACTTCCATACAACATCTGGCGTTTATCACAAGTGCCCTCCTTAATACCTATCCCTTATTTAAGCCATATGCCCCTGCCCACCTCCCCTCTCGTAACCATCAGTTTGTTCTCTATATTTAAGAGTCTGTTTCTTGGTTTTCATTTCTCATTTATTCCCCTATAATCATTTGCTTTGTTTCTTAAATTCCACATATAAGTGAAATCATATGGTATCTGTCTTTCTGCTTCTGACTTATTTCGCTCAGCATAATACTTTCTAGCTCCATCCATGTCATAGCCAATGGCAAGATTTTATTATTTTTTTTATGGCTGAGTAATACTCCAGTGTAGATATATATCTTTATTCATTCATCAGTCAATGGACATTTGGGCTGTTTCCATAATTTGGCTATAGTAAATAATGCTAGTATAAACATCAGGGTACACATATCCTTTCAAATTAGTATTTTTGTATCCTTTGGATAAATACCTAGATGTACAATTGCTGGATCATAAGGCGGTTCTATTTTTAACTTTTTGAGGAACCTCCATACTCTTTTCCAGAGTGGCTGCACTAGTTTGCATTCCCACCAACAGTGCAAGAGGATTCCCCTTCTCCGCATCCTTGCCAACAACTGTTGTTTCCTATGTTGTTTGTTTTAGCCACTCTGACTGATATAAGGTGATATCTCATTGTAGTTTTGATTTGTATTTCCATGATGATCAGTGATGTTGGGCATTTTTTCATGTGTCTGTTGGCCATTTATATGTCTTCTAGATTATCTATTTGGCTGTTGAGTTTGATAATTTCTTTATAGATTTTCGATACTAACCCTTTATCAGATATGTCATTTGCAAATATCTTCTCCCATTCCATAGGTTGCCTTAAAGTTTTGTTGATTGTTGCCTTTGTTGTGCAGAAGATTTTTATCTAGATGAAGTCTCAATAATTAATTTTTTCTTTTGTTTCCCTTACCTCCAGAGGTATATCTAGTAAGAAGTTGCTATGATCGATGTCAAAGAGGTTACTGCCTGTGTTCTCCTCTAGGATTTTTTTTATTTTTAAGATTTTATTTATTTGAGAGATTGAGAAAGCACAAGCCAGGGAGAAAGGCAGTGGGAGAGGGAGAAGCAGACAACCTGCTGAGCAGGGAGCCAGACATGGGGCTTGATCCCAGGACACTGGGATCAAGACGTGAACCAAAGGCAGATGCTTAACCGACTGAGCCACCCAGGCGCCCCTCCTCTAGGATTTTGTGACTCCCTGTCTCACAGTTCGGTCTTTCATTCATTTTGAGTTTATTTTTTTTTGTGTGTGGTGTAAGAAAATGATCCAGTTTCATTCTTTTGCATGTTGCCGTACAGTTTTCCCAACACCATTTGTTGGGACTATTTTCCATTGATATTCTTTCCTGCTTTGTCAAAGATTAGTTGACCATATAGTTGTGGATTAATTTCTGAGATTCTTTTCTGTTCTATTGATCTCTGTGCCTATATTTGTGGCAGTACCATACTGTCTTGATCACTATAGCTTTGTAATATAACTTGGAGTCTGCCTCCAGCTTTGCTTTTCTTTTTCAAGATTGCTTTGGGTATTCAGGGCCTTTTGTGGTTCCATACCAATTTTAGGATTGTTCTAGCTCTGTAAAAAATGCTGGTGGTACTTTGATAGGGATTGCTTAAGTCTCTAGATTGCTTTGGGTAGTGAAGATATTTTAACAATATTTGTTCTTCCAATCCTTGAATATGGAATGTTTCTCCATTACTTTGTGTCATCTTCAATTTCTTTTATACATATTTTCAGAATACAGATCTTTTACCTCTTTGGTTAGGTTTATTCCTAGGTATCTTATGGTCTTTGGCACAAAAAATGGGATCAATTCCTTGATTTTTCTTTCTGCTGCTTCATTATTGTTGTATAGATATGCAAAAGATTTTGTACACTGATTTTTGTATCCTATGACTTTACTGAATTCGTGTATCAGTTCAAGCAATTTTTTTGTGGAATCTTTTGGGTTTTCGAGAGTATCATGTCATCTATAAATAGTGAAAGCTTGACTTCTTCCTTGCCAAATTGGATGCCTTTATTTCTTTTTGTTTTCTGATTGCTGAGGCTAGGGTTTCTAGTACTATGTTAATAACAGTGGTGATAGTGGACATCCCTGTCTTATTCCTGACTGGAGAAATGTCCCAGTTTTTCTTCATGGAGGATGATATTAGCTGTGGGTTTTTGTATATGTCTTTTATGATGTTGAAGTATGTATGTTCCTTCTATCTGTACTTTTTTGAGAGTTTTTTAACAAGAATGGATGATGTAGTTTGTTAAAGGTTTTTTCTTCATCGATTGAGAAAATCGTATGGTTCTTATCCTTTCTTTTATTAATGTGGTGTATCATGTTGACTGATTTTCAAATTTTGAACCACCCTTGCAATCAGAAATAAATCCCATTTGATCTTGGTGAATGATTCTTTTAATGTAATATAGGATTCAATTTGCTAGTATCTTGTTGAGAATTTTTGCATCTATTTTTATAAGAGATATTGACTTGTAGTTCTCTTTTTTAGTGGAGTCTTTGTCTGGTTTGGAATTAGGGTAATGCTGGCTTCATAGAATGAGTTTGGAAGTTTTCCTTTCATTTCTATTTTTTTGGAACAGTTTGAAAAGAATAGGTATTAACTCTTCTTTAAATGTTTGGTAGAATTACCCTGTGAAGCCATCTGGCCCTGGACTATTGTTTGACGGGAGATTTTTTGGTTACTGGTTCAATTTCTTTGCTAGTTATTGGTCTGTTCAAGGTTTCTATTCCTGTTTCCGTTTTAGTTTATATGTTTCTAGGAATTTATTCATTTCTTCCAGGTTGTTCAATTTTTTGAAATATAGTTGTTCATAATATTCTCTTATAATTGTTTGTATTTTTGTGGCATTGGTTGATTACGGATATTTTTAAAAATTTTGGTCCTTTCTCTTTTCTTTTTAAGAAGTCTGGCTAGAGGTTTAACAATTTTGTTAATTTTTTCAAAGAAGTAGCTCCTGGTGTTATTTATCTGTTCTCCTGGGTTTTTGTTGTTGTTGGTAGTATTGTTGTTGCTCTATATCATTTATTTCTGCTCTAATCTTTGGGATTTCCCTTCTTCTACTGACTTTAGGCTTCATTTGTTGTTCTTTTTCTAGCTCCTTTAGGTGTAAGGTTAGGTTGCGTATTTGAGATTTTTCTTGCTTCTTAAAGTAGACCTGTATTGCCACATACTTCCCTCTTAGGACCAAAGGTTTTAGACCATTGTGTTTTCATTTTCATTTGTTTCCATGTTTTGTTTTGTTTGCTTTTTTTTTTTTTTAATTTCCTGGATGACTCATTCATCATTTAGTAGCACATTGTTTAACCTCCATGTATTTGTGGTCATTCCAAATTTTTCTTGTAATTGACTTCAAGTTTCAGAAAATATGCATGCTATGATCTCAATCTTTTTGTAGTTATCAAGCCCTGATTTGTGATCTAGTACACAATCTATTCTGGAGAATGTCTCATATGCACTTGAAAAGAATGTGTATTCTGCTATTTTAGAATGGAATGTTTTGTTCCATTCTAAAATATCTGTTAAGTCCATTTATGTCATTCAAAGTCATTGTTTTCTTGTTGATTTTTTGCTTAAAGGATCTGTCTATTGATGTAAGTGGGGTGTTAAAGTCCCCTAATATTATTGTTCTATTATCAATTAGTTCCTTTATATTTGTTATTAATTGTTTTATATATTTGGGTGCTCCCATGTTGGGTGCCTAAATATTTATAATTTCCATATTTTCTTGTTAGATTGTCCCCTTTATTATGATATAGCCCTCTTCTTCATCCTTTGTTGTAGTCTTTGGTTAAAAGTCTAGTTTTTCCCATACAAGTATTGCTACTCTGGCTCTTTTGACATCCATTTGTGTGATAAATGTTTCTCCATCCCTTCACTTTCAATCTTAAGGTGTCTTTAGTTCTAAAATGAATCTCTTATAGGCAGTGTATAGATGGGGGTCTTGGGTTTTTTGCTGTTGTTGTTTGTTTCTTTTGTTTTGTTTTTTATTTTTTTGTTTTTGTTTTTGTTTTAATCCATTCTGACACCTTATGTCTTTTGATTGCAGCTTTTAGTCCATTTACATTCAGAGTAATTATTGATATGTATTTAGTGCCATTTCAAAACTCATTTTGTTGTTTTTGGAGATTTTCTCTGTTCCTTTCTTGTCTTTGTCACTTTTGGTCTTTCCTTTCCACTCAGAGTTCTTTTTATATTTTTTGCAGGGATGGTTTAGTGGTCATGAACTCCTTTAGTTTTTATTTGTCTGGGAAATGCTTTCTCTCTCTTTTTATTCTGAATGCTAGCCTTGCTGGATAGAGTATTCCTGGCTGCAGATTTTTCCCATTCAGCACGTTGAATATATCATGCCACTCTCTTCTGTCTTGCTAAGTTTCTGTTGAGAGGTCTGCAGCTAGCATGATGGATCCCTTGTAGGTCAGGGACTTCTTTGTCTTGCTGCTTTTAGGGTTTTGGGTTTTTGTTTGTTTGTTTGTTTGTTTCTTCTTTATCTCTGTGTCTTGGTGTTGGCCTGCTTTTATTGATTTTGATGGAAGTTCTCTGTGTGTCCTGGATCTGGATGTCTGATTCCTTTCCCAGATTAGGGAAGTTTTCAGCTATTATTTCCTTACATAAATTTTCTTTTGCCTTTTCTATCTCTTCTTCTTCTGAGACTCCTATAATACAAATGTTACTATTTTTGGTGGAGTCCCTGAGTTTCTTAAATCTATTCTCATGTTCCATAATTCTTTCTTTTGTTCAGCTTCATTATTTTCCATTATTTTATCTTCTATATCACTTATTCATTCCTCTGGTTCTTCCATCCTTGTCCTTATTACATCAAGTCTGTTTTGAATCTCAGTTATTGTATTTTTCATTTCTCATTGCTTTTTAACTCTTTTATCTCCAAAGTCTTCCATTCTTTTCTCAAGCCTGTGAGTATCCTTATGATTGTCGCTTTAAATTCTCCACCATGTATGTTACTTGTATCTGTTTCACTTAGATTTCTGCCCATGACCATATCTTGTTCTTTCATTTGGGATGAATTCCTCCCTCTTGGAATTTTGTCCAAGTCTTTACCTTCTTCTCTGCATTAGAAAAGCCCATTACATTTCCTGCCCTGAAAGTAATGGCTTTATGAAGAAGAGGTTATATATTGTCCAGGGCCTGGCCCTTCAGGGGGTGTCTCTGGTGTGTCCTCTGTGTACTCTACTATTGTGTTTTGGCTGCTCTATCCTCAGGTCAGTGATCTGCAGAGGCTCTCCTTGCCTGCAGTGGGCAGTATTCGGTTCTTGGCCAGAATGTGGCAAGTTTTACTAGGTGTGCTCTGGTCTGTTTGTTAAGTGAGACCTGATACTACCACAAGAACTGAAGCCCTGCAGAACTCTCTGGTCAGGAGATGTGGTGTGGGTGGGGGTTTCTGTTAGTCTTCTGGGGAAGGGGCCCACCATGCTAGGACTGAGGCAAGCTTGACCAGGAAGTACAATTCTGTCAGAGCACAGGGATATGGGCCTTGGTTTAAGGAAGTTAGGCAGCCAGTGTTAGCACTGTGTGGCTTACCACAGGTGGCTCTGCATTTACACTGAGGGGCAGGGTAGGGAAATGGCTCATCCAGCTCCTTTGTCCCAGAAAAGACACCTCCATGCACATTGCCTCTCTTGGAAGCACTCCAAGAAGAGCAAATAATCTCACTTGTGTGTCCCAAGCATTTTTCATATCACTGTTTCCACACTGTCTACCTCCAAGTTGTTTGCCTGCCTTCTCTCCTAGAGCTGGGCAGTGCCCCCAGGGCTCTATTCCAGTCAAGACTGCTGACCTTTAAAACTCTAGTCTTTAAGCCCTGCTGGTGGCAAGAACTCACAAAAATCAGTTCCTCCCATTTTCTCAGCTAATTGCTTTGGGGGAGTGTTCACTTTGTGCATTTCTTTGTGTGCTCCTCTCTCTTTCTCTCTCTCTCTCTCTGTGGTGCCTGTGCACATGCCTTCAGCAGCACCAGTGATGTGATTAGCTTCTTTCCCAAACCATGTGTCTTGACTTCCTACTTTCTTCAATGTGCTTTCTTCTCTTTCTTTAGTTGTGAGGTTTGTTCCGTCAGTCTTCAGGTTGATTTCTGGAGTATTTAGAATGATTTGATAGTTATCTAGTTGTGTTTGTGGGATGAGGGCCCTCCTACTCCACTGCCTTCTTAGCTTCTCTAAAGTAGCTCAAATAACTGAATGTATTTAGAGCCTCCTTATTGAATTCTAATGTAAAATGTGTACATTAATTTAAATATTTATTTTTCAGAATAGGTTTCATTCATAAGTACATTCATATTTATTTTCTAAATTTATATATTTCCATTTTGTAGCATCATATTCTCATTTTTAAATAAAAATAAGCATTATTATTCTGTTACATTTATAAGGTAAGTACATAATTAGATTTAATTTCTCCCTATTTTTTTCTATGCTTACTTGAACAAAATTTGATCTGCTATGAATAGAGCTGTTAATATCTGTTAGTAGAAAGAGCTCGTAGTGCTCATTACAATTCAATTTATTAATAGCATTTTAAGAAAAAAACCCAAAAACTAAAGTGTTGAAACTGTTAATGTTCATAGAGAAGATACCATGACTATAGTAGTATTCATGAAAATAAAACAAAATAGTTGTATTAAAAGAGGGTACCATCCTGAGAGTAAGTGAGCAGGTCCATACTGCTAGTCGTAGGCACTCCTTAAAGGATATGTTGAGAAGAATGACCCTCATTATATATTAAAGTTTCTGGACATGTTTTAACTAATAAGACTTGAGCAGTTAGTCTGTTTAACAAAACCTTTCTAATTGCCACATGGTTGGCAGGGTTGGCATAGCAGTTTCTAAGAAGCATTCAGGGTAGAACAGAAACACTGCATTTAACCTCAAATTAGTATTATACATAAAGCAATATTAAAATATTGAGAAATATATTGAGAAACACATTTTTTCCTGTCCTTAATTTATAAGATATATTATTTATAACTGTTTTTCAAAGTTTTTATTTAAACTCCAGTTGGTTAACATACAGTGTAATATTAGTTTCAGGTGTATAATATAGTGATTCCGCTGTACATACACTTCTACTTCCGCTTCCATACAATACCCGGCGCTCATGATAACAGGTGCAGTCCTTAATCTCCATCACCTGTTTCTCCCATCCCCCCACCCACTTCCCCTCTGGTAACTGGTTTGAAAGACAGAAGAGGGGACTGGTATTTATTTGTCACTTATTATATACCAGGCTCATCAGTGAATCTACAAATGAGGGCATTTAATTCTAATTTTGAGGGTGATATTGTTATCATAATTTTCAGATAACAGAATGGAGAATCAGAGTAGTTTAGGAAATTTTCCCAAGTCTGACAGAGAAGGATTAAAAAAGAAACCTACATAACACCAGAGCAGTTCTTTTTTCAATATGATTCAAACACCGAGGAAGAAAGAGTTCTGGTTAACATACCAACCTGATTTCCTGGTTGTATGTCCATAGACATATCGAGAAATACACTGAAACTGCTCTAAAATGGCACTCAAAGAGGTACTCCACACAAATGCTGTATGTGTGTGTGTCTCTGTGCATGCATGAGCGTATGAGTAAGTGAGCACTGGGGTAGGTACGCATATTGTATTTCTTTCTAGTGCCTAGAAGTAGGATTCTACTCCAATTTAGAAATGTCGTACATGCAGTAAGCACAAGTTTTTGTAATTCAAATATCATAATATGTAGAATAAGAGATTAACACTATATTTATATGTGCAAAATACTTTGCTCACTCACATGGAATTTTCTCAAAGCTTTCTCAGTTTTTCAAAGAATATCTGTTATCACTAAAGTGTAATGAAAAACATAATTAAGTGTCTTCATGCTAAACACTCCAGGTACTTAAATATTTAACAGCTTAGAATTAATGCCCCTAATGTAATATAGTCAGCACATAAATATTTAATCCCACTTCTGTAAACTTTCAGAGTTAGTGTATCTTGCGATACTGTGTAATACCCCTAGCACATGTAGAAGTAAAGCCTACTCAGTTCATTTTAGCCAGTGTTTGAGCCTCCAAAACTCCTGCCTGAACTACTATATGGGGGAAATCTACCTAGTTACCTTCTCCCTTAAATTCCTACTCACCTGCTAATGGATGCAACAGTGTTTTGTTGTTGTTTGTTTTTGACAACAAGGTGAACTATGAAAAACCAGAAAGGGCAGGAATAATTCATAAAATGCTTATTCACTCTTTCAACAATCAACTGCATGCACACCTAGACAGCATGCATATGCTAGAGAAATGGATATGAAACCATAATGAGAAATGAGGTCGAACAGTGTTTAGCTAAATCATAAGTTCAAGCACCAGCAGACGCTGTGTCTTGGCACCAACCTTAGAGTGAGAAATCACTGTCACTTCACCTTGCTGCAGGATTTTGGCACTTCAAAAATCAGACTACTCAATTTTCATCTTTGGGTGACACTGCCTTAATGTGAATCCTCAAGAAATCATTTAAAAGTCCTCTAAACTCCCAGAATAGAGCTGAATATTAGAATATGGATGATGCCCCAATATCTTTTATAATGACAGGTGTCAAATACTTAAAACAACATAAGTTGCTTACTTGAACATAAGTAATTTAACAGCAAAAGAGAAGTAGAACTGGATATTTCTCTTTGTTCTTTCCTTTGGCTCTTTTGAAATAGAGCATTAAAAGCTTGTGCTGATGATACCGGGTTTTGTTGTGACACTTATCAGCCATCTATGTTTTGCATTTTTAAAAAATGCAAAAGAAAACCCTTTAGTGAAAGCTATTTTTTTGAAGCCATCTAGGAATAATTTATGCTCTTGAGAAGATAGTGTGTCAGCAAAACTGGTAGGTTTATGATGAAAAGATACATGCGATTTAATAAGGTTTGTAGGTCAGTGAGTTGGCTTCAAGATTTCAGGCAGGAAGGAAAACAAATTCAAAACAATTGAGCATGCGAACCGCAATAACAAAAGGAGAAAAAAATAGAACACGAAAACTAAATTGTTTCCTCATGAACAAAATTTAGTATGATGATCACATACAATGGATTTCCAACAAAATATAAAATAGCAACCAAGGATTTACATTATAATTGGCACATAGCATTTAAGTTGCTACATTGTTAATACCTGGTCCTGCTTTGTGCAATGCCAGAAAAATGTAGGTCAGTAATTCTCATTTATTCGCCTGCTTTTAATAAGATGTTCCCAAGCTTATGCAACTATAAGTCCACAGGAAAAGCACAATCAATTTCATGCTTTTGTTTTGTTTTGATTTTTTAAATTTCAAACTGTTCGCAGAAACAATTAACGTAAAAATAATTTAATTATAATAGCTACCAATGTGTTGAATGCTAGACACTTGTTTAATTGTGCCAATGTAATTCAGACCCGAGAGAGAGAGAGAGGGAGAGAGAGTAAAACAGAGAGAGTGAGTGAGAGAAAGCACTAATATCAACTAATTGTGTAGAGAAATTTTAGGTGAAAAAAATAGGCATTCATCTGTGGATAAAGTAAAATAAACATAGTCTAATGAGCATGCAACCTAATTCTTCTGAGTCAGTTTTATTTGATTAATCTATGTTAGATCACACTTGACTCTGAATTTCTACTTTCTCATCCTAGAATTAGGAGTATGTCTCAAGATTTTCTAATGTGTGAAAACCCACTGGTGCTCTGTCATCTAAACATTCTGCTTATCTCTTATTTTTTAAATAACTCTCGGTTTGAACTTTGTTGAGTCTTCTCACAATTCCACACTTGCAACAGAGAAAGCTTTCTAGGGCTGGACACCTACATACTCAATCTTGATTTCCCCGAAGGCACTTTTTTTTCCTTGAATACTCTTGCCTTTAAGGAAAATAATGTTGCTTTGGAATTGGAAGGATTCATCAGAGTTCTCAATGGCTCATGAAAAATATTTCTCCTCACCTATAATCATGCTTTATTGGCTTTTCCTCATAATGTCTTAGAATAAACCCTCCTATGAGTGTAAGCTGTTGTAAAAGATAGCAGAGGATTTTGACAAGGAATATTTTCTAAGGCAAATAAAAAATAAAAATAATAGTGTGAAAAGTGTCTATGATATTTTGATAGGGATTGCATTGAAAGTGTAGATTGCTTTGGACAGCATAGACATTTTCACAATGTTTATTCTTCCAGTCCATGAGCATGGACTGTTTTTCCATCTCTTTGTGTCTTCCTCAATTTCTTTCATAAGTGTTCTATAATTTCTAGAGTATAGATCCTTTACCTCTTCGGTTAGGTTTATTCCTGGGTATCTTATGGTTTTTGATGCTATTGTAAATGGCATCAATTCCTTAATTTTTCTTTCTGGAAAACAGTATGGAGTTTCCTCAAGAAGTTAGAAATAGAGCTACCCTGTGAGCCAGCAATTGCATTACTAGGCATTTATCCCAAAGATGCAGATGTAGTGAAGAGAAGGGTCACATGCACCCCAATGTTCACAGCAGCAGTGTTCCCAATAACCAAACTGTGGAAGGAGCCAAGACACCCTTCAACTGATGAATAGATAAAGAAGATGTGGTTCATATATACAATGGAATATTACTTAGTCATCAGAAAGGATGAATACCTACCATTTGCATCAACATGGATGGAACTGGAGGGGATTATGCTAAGTGAAATAAGTCAAGCAGAGAAAGACAAGCATCACATTGTTTCATTCATATGTGGAATATAAGGAATAGTGCAGAGGACCACAGGGGAAGGAAGGGAAAACTGAATAGGAAGAAATCAGAGAAGGAGACAAACCATGAGAGACTCTGGACTTCAGGAATCAAACTGGGGGTTACTGAAGGGAAGGGGTTGAGGGATGGAGTAACTGGGTGGCGGGTATTAAGGAGGGCATGTGTGGGGGCGCCTGGGTGGCTCAGTCGTTAAACGTCTGCTTTCAGATCAGGGTGTGATCCCAGAGTCCTGGGATCAAGCCCCACATCAGGCTCCTCCGCTGGGAGCCTGCTTCTTCCTCTCCCACTCTAGTTGGGTGTTATACACAACTAACAAATCATTGAACAGTACATCAAAACAAATGATGTACTATATGTTGGCTAATTGAACATAATAAAAAAAAGAAAAAAGAATGCAAAATATCTCAATATATTTATTTTGGTTACATGGTGCTTGATAAAATTTGTTACATTGGCTTAAATAAAATATATTTAAAAGATAAATAAATAAATTTTATTTTATTTTTTATTTTTTTAAAGATTTTGTTTATTTATTTGACATAGAGAGAGACAGCCAGTGACAGAGGGAACACAGGCAGGGGGAGTGGGAGAGGAAGAAGCAGGCTCCCAGCGGAGGAGCCTGACATGGGGCTCAATCCGAGGAACCTGGGATCACGCCTTGAGCCGAAGGCAGACGCTTAATGACTGAGCCACCCAGGTACCCCAATAAATAAATTTTAGAGTAAATTTTTCAAGGCTCACAAAAGCTCTTTTTAGATTTTTTACTGGAATTGCACTGAATCTGTGGATCAGCTTGGGAACAAGTTATATCTTAATGACATTGAATCTTTCTGTTCTTGAAAATGATATGACTCTGGGTGCCTGGGTAGCTCGGTCAGTTAAGTGTCTGCCTTCTGCTCAGGTAATGATCCCAGGGCCTGGGATTGAGGCTCATGTGGGGCTCCCTACTCAGCAGGGAGTATGCTTCTCTCTCTCCCTCTTCCCCTACCCTCCATGTTCTCTCTGTCTTTCAAACAAATAAATAAATAAAATCTTTAAAACAAATGATAATGTGGAGGAAAATACTATATCTCAAAACATCTTGGGGAGGTTAGAGAAATAACTACTTTAAGAGGAATAATAAAGCAGGGTCAGTTTCATATTTTAAGAATTATTTTGCCATATATATACTATGAAAATCATGAGATGGGTAAAAACCCTTATATGAAAGAGATTGAGGACTTGAGGGGCAGCAAACCAGCTGACTTGCTTTCATGGCAGCCATGGAAAATGGAGGTGTCCTAGCCCTCTAATAAAGCATTGTCATGATTTTAATGAACAAGTATTTGTCAAGTTTCAGCACTGCCTGAAGTTGCATATTTATATGACAACTCTAAGTTAGGCAGTTTTATAATCAATGCTTTATCTACTATTCTTAAAAATATAATTCACATACAGACTTTTCATGTTCTTCTAATTGAGAACTCAGTTTGTATGCTGGTATGCTTGTTAGTGCCAGGGTCTCTTATGTGTTTATTTCCACAAAGCTTCTAAAGTTACTTACAAAATTAAACTCAGAATAAAATAGAAGGAATTATGCTTTAAAACATTTTCCCCCCAAGAGGACAAATTGGTTATAAGAAGCAAAGGAAAGGCATTCTAAGTTACTTTGAATGGGAATTCTGCCATTTCATAATTTTCCTAATAGAAAAACATGTATGCTTTTAAAAATTGTGGCAAATTAAGAAATAAGAGAGCCTTAGACATTATTTTCCCACTTCTGAGATGACAAGATTTTCCAATTAGCAATGTTATTAGATATTTTAATAAATTATTGACTTTCCAATACAGGTTACACCTGTAAGCCCAAGAAGTCCAAACTTCTGTTGCTAAAATCCTCCTTTTCTCCATTATCAGAGCAATAGATTAATGTTAATGTATGTATGATCTGGGCATCTGATATGTTCTTTTTCTATTTTAAAAATTTTACTTTTAAGTTCTCTCTATACCCAACATGGGCCTCGAATTGACAACCCCAAGATCAAGAGTCACATGCTTCACTGACTGAGCCAGCCAGGTGCCCCTATATGTTCTTAATCTACAGATAAGAACATATAGGGACAAGAGAGATGTTGCTACAGAGATTAACCCAATTCATCATTCAATTCATCTCACCAAATAAAATGACAGATTATGGTAGTGCTGGGTGAGTAAAAAGAATTTCATCCTCTCCTTTATTCCCACACCACGTTTCATAAATTCTAATGTTTAGTTTCATATTAGAAATACTAATATGACAGGAAGTTCACTATGATGCTGTTTTACTTGAAAACTTCATGTTTCCATTTTCTTCTTTGAATCATTCTACATTAAGTATTTTTTTTTTGTATTTTATTGGCTCTCAAATTTTCAACTTGATCATAAGAACGTTAAGCACATAATAAATGTTTTCAATTATGGAATGAGCATTGAAGAAAGAAAATATGAAGCCATAAACCTAGGTTTTAATTCTGACTCCAGTCCTTACTAGCTGTATGACTTTAGCAAGTCACATAATCCCTCTGAGCATTATCAGTGATGTCATCTGTAAAATAAAGATACTAACAGGACACATCTTCATAGATTGTTCTGGGGATTGAGTTAATATTTTTTAAAGATTTCAAAAAGCATCACTGCTAATACAGAGAAAACTCTATGTATATTTATTATTAAATAAAGCAGCAAGAAAGATATTATACTAGTGTCTAGATTGACAAGCTTTCTCTGTAAGGACCAGAAAGGACATATTTGTTTTGCAGGACACAAATGTCTCTATCATCTTTTATTTGTTTGCTTGCTTTGTTTTGTTTTTTATGTTCCTTTAAAATGTAAAAAAAAAAAAAAAACTTAGCTCATAAGCATAAAAATACAAGCTAGATTTGGCTCCTGGACTATAGTTTGCCAACCCCTGGTCGGATGAGAAGAGTCCCAGTGGACTATATAGTAACAGACAGAAGGAAATGAACATAGCCCTGGGGAAGAGAGTAAAGGGTCCTATTGTTCCTTCATGTGTTTGATCCTTTTTACTGATGAGTACAGAAAACAATGCATTTGCCAGACCAGTTGCAACACATTGAATACCAGTTGCTCGGTTGGATAGTACTCATAAAAATCCCATAACTGAAAGAAAACTGAGATTGAGGCCTAACTATTGGTTGCACTTGGGGTAGTCCATATCATTCAGCTTCATCTACCTGTTTTTTTTTTGAGGTTTGTTGGGGGTCACCATCCCTCCATCCTTTCTGTCATTGAGAGTGATCCCAGAATATGATGAATTATGAGTTATTTTCCTGGTGATCCTTCCTCACCTTGGGGAATAAATATGAAGGTTCTGTTTGTGGCTTAATATATCCATATCGATTAAGCATTTAAGAACGGGGAAAATGAACAGCAGTTAGAAACTCAGAAATATTGGACAAACTGTAAGAGACTCTTGAGCTAGGATTCCATTTGTGTTTTGCATCCATAGACCCTCATTCTAACTAGGGGGCATTCAGGTTCCTTACTATCAGGACCAATAGCCATCAAATGTCTTAGGTATTCAGTTTTCTCCAGTATACAGTTGCTCAGGTAACTGGTTGCCGATACCTTTGAGAAAGGACGGGGGGAATATTTATAGAGTGGTGGTATAGTGGGATTTCTGTGTGTTTTTACAAGGGGACCCCGTCCTGCTTTCATTTTATGGGCCCTGGATCTTAAGATGGGCTCAGACTTAGAAATGGGCAAGGACTTATAATTTTTCATTGTTGCATCTGACGTCAGTCTGTTTCTCACCAACTCTTAATTTCCTGTTTGCAAAAGTGAGGCCACTGCCTAGTTACCTACTCATTTTTCATGGTTAAGATCTCGTGGTTATGGGTGCGTATATTTTTTCAAATTAGTATTTTCATTTTCTTTGGGTAAATAGCCATCAGTGAAATTTCCAGATCATATGGTATTTCTATTTTTTTTTTTTTTTGAGGAAAGTCCGTATTGTTTTCTGCAGGGGCTGCACCAATTCACATTCACACCAGTGGTGCACAGGATTTCTTTTTCTCCACATCCTCGCTGACACTTATTTTTTCTTGTCTTTTTGATGGTAGCCATTCCGACAGGTGTGATGTGGTATCTTATTGTAGTTTTGATTTGCATTTCCCTGATGATGAGTGATGCTGAACATCTTTTCGTGTTTCTGTTGGCCATTTGTGTCTTCTTTGGAATAACATCTATTCAGGTCCTTTGCTCATTTTTATTGGTTTATTTGTTTTTCTCCCCCTCCCCCCTGGTGTTGAGTTGTATAAGTTCTTTATATATTTTGGATATTAACCCCTTATTGGATATATCATTTGCAAATATATTCTCCCATTTAGCAGATTGCCTTTTGTTTTGTTCATAGTTTCCCTAACTGTGCAAAAGCATTGAATCACAATGTTGTACATTTAAAACTAACGTAACCTTGTGTATCAACTATGCATTTTTAAAAAATAAAGATTTATTTATTTATCTGAGAGAGAGCAAGAGAGAGTGGGTGTGTGGGGGAAGGGGCAGAGGGAGAGAATCCTGAGTAGATTCCCCGCTGAGCACGGAGCCCAACTCGGGGCCCATGAGACCACGACCTGAGCCAAAATCAAGAGGTGGGCACTTAACAGGCTGAGCCACCCAGGTGCCCCAAAGAACGCATCTTATAATAAGTACCAATGAATCCACTTGAAAAACACATTGAGTACCCTGTAATTTCAGGGATTGGAATATGTATCTCTTCTGTGATGCTCATAAGTATGTTTTCAACTCTTTTTACAGGATGTATTTAACAAACCACATTAAAGAGCCATTTAGGAAAAAAACCCCACAATTTTCTAACCAATGCCATGGACTTGTGTACTGAGTTCCTACAGTAGCCATGCTGCCCATTCTGAGTTTATGCTTCTAGTGCCTCTAATGGTTAAGGGTCAACACTGAATTTCTGCTGTTAAAAAATCACATCATATCATCACTCCACTCTATAGAGCCTATTCTATGGAGATATTGCTCACCATCAAACCTGACATAAAGAGGGCACTCACCATGTGCTTGCCCAACGATGCAGGTTCCGTTTCTTATTGCCTTAGTGAAATGTGTATCCTCTGTGCTTTTCTGGTAATCATAACATGCCCAATTCTCTGAACCTCCTAAATGCTTATACGAACAAGTTCTTTCATCTCTATTTCATGACATTATGGCATTGTATAGTGCAACTTTCAAGGGAGCATCCCTGAAGTGTATCTGAAAACTGGCTGTATATATCATTGATGAAATATTAAATCCTGAGACATAAAGAAATAGCTCCATGACCACATGCCAATTCAGCTTTTCCTTGTCTAGCCTTAGATTCTGTTCCCCTTGGTTCAGCATACTTAATATACATTCTGACATACTTTTCATTGTTCTTATCAGCGCATATTTTATTTGGTCTATCAATATTTCAGGTATAAGTTATTTTCTCCTGGAGCAGAACATACTTCCCTCATACTGAGACCTGACTACAGTTGTTGGTCTAGATACTATGAAAATAAGCTGGGAAGACCTTGAGAAGTGCGACCATCATCTAGAAGCACCTACCCCAGAGAGGTTCCACACGTCTCCAGGCAAGTAGAGTCTGCTTCATCTTGTAAGAAGGACAGAACTGTTTTTGCTGGACCAGAAGTTTCAGAACTGGGGACTATAAGATTATTCAAGGCTACCATACAGATTTTGCATCCCAAATATTAGGTTTCCACTCTTTCCACATCGTGTCTTGACTCTAGACTAGGAGACGTTTCATAATAGGAGATAGCTCACATAGTTATGAATTTAGTCTCCTGTTTGCTTTTGCCATTGTTACAATTAATTTCAGGGTCTGATTTCTAGCAATATTTGTCTTGCTGCCTTAGAAGAGAAGGACCTTTCTAATTGGTAATATGAAGCATGTTACTGTACAGTAGTTCCACTTTCCACAGGGTATGTTCCAAGACCTCCAGTGGATGCCTGAAACCACAGATAGTACTGAACCCTATAAATAATATATTTCTCCATATATATGTATCTATAATAAATGCAGTTTCTAGGCTGAGGGGTCAATGCATCGAAAAACAAAAGAACCTAGAGTTTCATTTACATACATTATTATCTACTTTGCTGTAATCACATTAAATAGGAAGAACTACTCAAGCATGGAAATTTTCAAGCACACAGACCAATTTCAACCCCATCGAAATTTTTAACTTGTCCTTTGTCTCTAGCATAATCTGTCTTTTGTGCTAAAACTTCTGTTTAAATTTTTCCTAGAACTTATTGCAGAATTACCTTAGACCACATTCGTTTCCCTGCTAACATATACTATTATTTTATCTTTTCATAGGTTTACTCCAGTAGGGATCTTATGACTTAAACAAAACCATGAAAAGTGCATGCTTCTTTCAGCATCCACTTCATTTGATTAAATTCCTGATGACTAATGATGTTTTACAGATTTTAAATACTAATTGGTCATTAGAGTGCTTTTTTTTGGTGGAGCAACTAATCAAGATTGTGCTCATATATATGTCATTTTCTAATTGATTGGTAGACATTCTTTATAAGGGATATGAATTTGTCATATGCTATGATACATACACACTTTCTATCTATATCTATCTGTATCTACGTACCTACTATCTATCTATTTATCTACCATCTATCATCATGATCTATCTATCATCTATCTCTCTATCTACAGCTATACGTCTTCTCCAATCTTTTATCTTTTACTCTCTCATTGGTGTCTTTTAATGCATCAAGCTATGATTTTTTTAATATAATTAATTAATTATGGTATTATTATGACATAATTTTTACTTCTTGTAAGAAATATTTGTCTAAAGTCGTGAAGTTGTTCTATAGTTTTCACTAAAAGATTTATGGTTTTACTTTAAACATTTAGATCTGCAATTTTTTCTGAAATCATGAGTTTGTGTGTGTGTGTGTTTGTGTGTGTGTGTATACAGCTGTGTGCAGTTATGTGCAGTTATGTGTGCAGTTATGTGAAACTGTTGAACTTTTTTTTTCCTCAGGGATATCCAATTGACCCACCACCTTTGCTGCAGAGGACAACCTTGTTCCATGGGACTGCTTCATCATTTTCGCAAATCATATGCCCATATCTATGCAGATCTATTTTTGAACTCTCTATTCTGTTCAATTGGCCAGTTTGTCTACCCTGGTACCAATATTATACCGTATTAAACACAAGAGCTTTATAATGTATACTAATATTTGATAAGACAAGTTCTCCATCTTTATTTATTTTCATCAGGATTGTCTAGACTATAACCACTGATTTTTAAACTGCTCTTATTTCCACAAATGAAAGGATTTATATTATTTTCATGTGATACTTTTAATAAAAGCAAATAATAGAATCTAGTGATGGATTTCCTTTCTTGAAACTCATACTGTATTTTCTAACAAATAACAGATTGCTAAATAACAGCTCACAAACGTACGTGATTTTTTAAATGCAGTTTAACATTGTTTTTAAAGATTCTGTTTATTTATTTGACGAGAGAGGGATAGCGAGAGAGAGAGCACAAGCCGGGGGGGCTGTAGGCAGAGGGAGAGGGAGCAGTACACCCCACCCCTGCAGAGCAGGTTAGCTGGATGCAGGCCTCCATTCCAGGACCCTTGGATCATAGCACCCTGCAGATGTCTTCTAAACACTGGGTATTTGATTCATATTTTGATTTCACAGCTTTATTTTAATTTTTACAAAAATGCAGCAGGTTAGAGTATATTACTTTTATTAAAATAAAAAAAAATTAGGGATGCCTGGGTGGCTCAGTTGATGAAGTGTCTGACTTTGGCTCATGTCATGATCCCAGGGTCCTGGGACAGAGCCTCCACATCAGGTTTCCTGCTCAATGGGGAGTCTGCTTCTCCCCCTCCCTCTGTCCCCTCCCCACTCATGCTCTCTCTCGTTATCTCTCTCTCTCTCTCAAATAAACAAATAAAATCTAAAAAAATTCAAAAATTTAAGTAAAGCCCACTTAACATTAATTCGTATGAGGTAAGTTATGTTATTATGTGAGAAATGTCAATTTGAATGGAAATTTAAAAAAATTTTTCATTGCTAATACAGGTAAGTCATGTCTACATAGACTGCACATTTTGAGCAGAATCAAGTTAGCATATTTCTAAAGCAAAAAATATATAAAGGCTTTTAAAGAAAGTATAAAAAGAATGTTGCAAATGCACTGAATGAGCACATTCTTTTGTATTAAGAATAAAACTGTACCAGCAATATTCTGTGAATTCCCAGTTCCTTGGAGAGGAATCATGCTTTGCTGTTGGGCAACTGCGGTAGTTCATACACAAGAACACCATAAATAAAACAAAGAGTATAGAAGGGACACTGGGACAATGAGGTACTCTGAGACAAGAAAGTAGTGCCAATGTCTCAAGGGCATCTGAAAAGGAAGCACTTTTTAAAAATGTATCAACGTTTGACACTAAGCCTCAGTATTTATGTCAATTTTAACTGGATACTCCCTCTATCAAAAGTAACTCAGTTAGGGGTGCCTGGGTGGCTCAGTCCATTAAGGAGCTGACTCTTGATCTCAGCTCAGGTCTTTTTTTTTTTTTTTTTAAACATTTTATTTATTTATTCGACAGGATAGAGACAGCCAGCGAGAGAGGGAACACAAGCAGGGGGAGTGGGAGAGGAAGAAGCAGGCTCATAGCGGCGGAGCCTGATGTGGGACTCGATCCCATAATGCCGGGATCACGCCCTGAGCCGAAGGCAGACGCTTAACTGCTGTGCCACCCAGGAGCCCCTCAGCTCAGGTCTTGAACTCAGGGTCCTGAGTTCAAGCCCTGTGTTTGGCTCCACACTGGGGAGCCTACTTAAAAAAAATAAAAGTAACTCAGTTATCTTGTATATGACACAATAATTGTATGAATATAGCACTCTAGATTAGACATTTTGCTTTTTAATACTCCCGTGTGTGTGCGTGTGTGTGTGTGTACTTAGAGGGAAAGAAAGAGAGAGGAAGGGAAGGAGGGGAAAAATCAAAAAAAGAGAGTTCTATCAGCATGAACTCTGGATTATCAAAGTATACAGATTTTAAATTAATACATAATTCACAAAAATTGAATGAGGTCAAAAGGAATTAATATATATTATATAATTCTATCCTCCTTAATATGTGAAAATATGTGCATATATCATTTAATTTATCAGTTAAAAGTTTGTTAATAAGACTTTAGGGAAATAGATCACCACCATTTTCGTATACCATTAATTTTGTTTACTTAAAGTGAACATGTACCAACATTGCTAATCACAGAGAATGAAATTGAAATGTTACTATTTACATAATTAAGGATAAAATTAGCTTTTAATTAAATAAATATCTCACTTTCAAAATTCCAGTCACTTATTTAGATATGTTGACTTAAATATCTACAAAACCTTCTGTATGTTCGAAACTTTATGAAGATCTTAAAAATGCAAGTCTCTTAAGGTATGGTCCTTTTTAAGATATGGTCCTTATCTTACCTTAGCTTACAATAGTTTTAGAAATAAGACTGAGACATGTAAAAATGTTAGCAAGCAAAGCATTTTGGTGTAAAATAATCTTGGATACTATAACTATATCAGGGTTTGGGGGAGACAGAAGTCACAGAAAATTAGAATACATTAATTTTCCTGGCCATTTGACTTATGCACTTGAATGTAAATACTTTACCTATTAAGAATTTGTTTGGCATCTATTTTTTCTTCACAAGTACATTTTTGAAAATGTACTCTGTTCGGTACGGATTTACTTTAATTTCCTTTCCTTTATAATGTGGGTGGGGGGAATAAAAATTATCTTAGGTATTTGAAAATTTTAAATGGCCTAAAACTTTTTGAAAAAAAATTTCCCTTCACTTGTTATTTTCCTCCTAAACCACTCAAAAATTTATCTTTTATTTCAGGATTTTAATTCCTAGATAAGGGAAGCAGGAAAATGAATGCAATTAAGGTTTAATTGTATCTTTGTATGAGTAATTGTAACTAAGATTGTAATACTTATTACTTCTCAGACTAGAGGTGGAGAGAAATGAAAGCATCTCTCTTTCTAATTCAAGTGTAGATGCAAGTTTGATGCATCCACATAATTAATGTAGTAGATATGTATTATTAATATTTAGTTTACAATTATACTGATTGATCATGTTGGTGGGAATGCAAACTGGTGCAGAGACTGTGGAAAACAATATGGAGGTTCCTCAGAAAACTAAAAACAGAGTTACCATATGATCCAGTAACTCCACCACTATACCCAAAAACTACAAAAGGACTAATTCAAAAATATATATGCACTCCTATGTTTATTGCAGCACTATTTACAAACTGTGGAAGCAGCCCAAGTGTCCACTGATAGATGAATGGATAAGTAAGAACTGGGATATATATAGATATAGAGAGATAGATGATAGATGATAGATTAAGAGAGAGAAAGAGACAATTACTCAGCCATCTAAAAGAATGAAATCTTGCCATTTGCCAGAACATGGATGGATCTAGAGGGTATAATGCTTAACGAAGTAAGTCAGTCAGAGAAAGACAAATACCATGTGATTTCACTCATATGCGGAATTTAAGAAACAAAAGAAATGGACAAAGAAAAAAAAGAGACAAACTGAAAAATAGACTCTTAACTACAGAGAACAAATTGACAGTTACCAGAGAGCAGGTGGGTGGAGAGATGGATGAAATAGGTGATGGAGATAAAGAATATACTTACGTGATGAGCCCTGGGTGATGTATGGAACTGTTGAATCACTAGAGTGTACACCTGAAACTAAAACAACACTGTATGCTAACTCTACAGAAATTAAAATTGAAAAATTATTCTGGCTGTTCATATTATGGCCTTAAAATGTTATATGTCTTTCAATTTTAAGTATTAAGTATTTTGTTAGTTAAAACAATATAAAGGAAATAATAGTCCAAGTATATGATGAGTCTCATCTTTTGTCCCATTGTCCTACATATTTGATTTGTCCACACCAATAATCCCAGCAGGCCAACAATCAAAATCTCCTACGGAGTTGTGTTTTATTTATTACAACCACCCATCATATATATCACTATGTTTTCTCCTTTTGCCCATGACTTGACTCAAAATATATATCCTTTCCAAGAGGCAATGACCTGCCTTTAAATATAATGTCTGGCAATGCAATGGTTTCTCCTCTCACATTAATAACCTGAGTGAGAACAACATCTTGTTAAATGCCATTAACTGTAACCCCAGTGCCGTGTCCTGTTACCCTCTGGTATGTAATAAACTTTTTCAGATGAAACTTACTGTTTAAATGATCATACCTCTAAAACCATTCTTACCTGAATATATAGTCACCTGAAGTTCTCAAAATTCCAGAGTGGGTGAAAAAAAAACAGTCATTTAACCTCATTATGTCTTTTTTTCTCTTTATACAATGAAGGATATATACCAAATTTACAAATAGTTTTGAGTTTAGTTTATCTCATTTAAGGTACTTCAAGCCAGGCTTTGCTCAGGGTTTCTTTAGAAGTATACACAACCTAATCTACTTTTCATTGATCTGAATGCACTTCAATGTTTTGAAATATAGAGAAAACAGACCATACTGGTCTGAGGCTCCACTTATTTCATTCCTTCTAAAATCAGGTTGTTGTTTTTTTTAAGTAAAATAGAAGCAAATGTAAAGTGCTGAAAGTATACTGAAATGCTGAAATAAATTGAAAACTAGACCAGGCCAAATAATTTAGGAAAGCACAGACACACAAACAAGTATAGCTGCTTTTTCCTAAGACAGATGCAAATTATATATTGCTGTTGAGCAAAATTGTTAAATTTGAGCAGCATTTCTCCCTACCATTATTTATTTGAAAGTTACAATAATGATTATGGCTTCTTTCTTTTTTTTTTTCTCCAGGTATGATCAATAAAAATACTTCAGTGTGCTTTAGATAACTAAAGCTTTACATAATTAAGCTAGCTGGTTCTTCTTGGGCAATGGTATTACCTTAAGCAAGCATTTAAGGAAAAAAATAAAACCAATTTCAATTAAAAGTTCTATCTATTCTAAGGGCTCCTGGCTGGCTCACTCAGTAGAACGTGTGACTCTTGACCTCAGGTTGTGAGTTCAACCCCACATTGGGTGTAGAGATTACTTAAAGAAATTAATGTGTTTTACCTTGTAAAATAATAATTATTCATATTTAAACTATGATTGCCTTTCTACTTGGAAAGCCTATGGCGATCCTCCTGCTCTTTGTCTTCTATGGTAAGGAGAGAAGGTGGTCACTGCTTCTGAAATGTGGTTGGTGCAATCACAGATATGAGAACAATTATGACTTTTAAAGTATTCCACAATGCCAATATTTTATATAAATAGACAAGAATATGAAAAGAAATACTACAAACTCAAATATCACACCATTTCATATGCATTGGGTGAAGCTAGTTTCTTCTAGTCCACAATTTGGACAAATAAATCCTTTATGGGAATTGTTAGAAAATCAGAATCTTCATTAGTTTCTCCCCTGAACCTACCAAAAATAAAATCCCCTTTTCTCTGATAGTGCTACATAAAAATATGATGTGCACAAAATCCAGTACTAGCTTTTCTCAAGCATATTGCAGCAGCATTGGGTAGTGCTGGAATATGAGTTAAACGGAGGCAAAGAGAGGCAGAGTTAGCATTAGAGGCGCATGATTAGAAAGAGGACTACTTACATTCCCATGGCTCTGGGGGGTGGGCGGAAGGAGAAGACCCATGGATTTTTCTCTTTCATTTACAAATGTAAATTTATTAGAGATTTATCTGATTTTCTTTCTAGTTTGAGTTGGATTTACAATGTTTGCAATCCAAAGAGAACAAAGTAATACAGATTTTGATAGAAGACAGGGGATTTTGCAAATGACAAACCTTAAAATGGAGAATTAGCTGTGTTAAAGGGGGTTCAAGAACATGGACTGGACACAGCCTCCTTCCGCCTCCAGAGGGGAAAATAAGAATCTTGTCATATGGAACCAAAACAATTTTATTAGTCGTTCAACAGTCTGTACTTCAGGATTCAGACTCACTCAACTAAGACTTTAAGGAATATGGTAGAAAACTGTCCAGAGATTTGGATGTTTTGGCTATATGCTGTAGCTTTCCATAAGACGAAAAGGACAAAGTCTGATTGCACGAGGCAACATTTAGTCACGGACACAATTATAACAGACAATGATAAAATGCCATGATAATACAATACCTGCTGGGAAATGTGCTTCTTATCGTGTCACCAATATCACTCATTTCAAACAGCCTCTTCTTCCTTCAGCGTGATATGAGAAGACACTGGAAATTATTATTTCAGAGTCTCAAAAATTAAGAGTCAAAGAATCTCCACTTCATTAAGTGTATAAAAATACACCATTAATTCCTTTTTCATCTTACAGGAGAATACAGTTAAATGACTATATAGTAATAATCACCAACACTTAAGCTGAATTTCTTCAGCAAAATGTAGAATGGTATTGAACTAAGTTCAACCAGAACCTGGGAAATGGCTTTGCTATGGACATATTTATAACTTAACACTTTTGCAAGAATTTTTCTGTGATGTCATCTCATTGGCTGGTGACAGAACATAACAGTATTAATGGACAGAGGAACTTAGGTCCTTCTGTGAGCTGGTGATGAATGGTCTTATTTCTTTTTGTTTCATTGTTCAGTATATCTCTTTGAGTAAATGCTGAAGACTATAATAAATTCTCATCATATTTCCAGAACCTCTCCTTTCTACTGAAGTTTGTTTGGAATGAGCTTGCCAGCACTTTCCAATAAAACTCCACTATCAATGTCAATTAAAGTAAAATTTGTCACACTGCTTGTCTAACAGTCAGATTAAAGCTAATTACCCCAGAAATAGATGCCTATTTGACGTGTAGTTTCTTTTTTAAAAAATTAAGAATTACTGCATTAGAAAGAATACATTATTTTCACGCTTTATTTTTTCTAAAAGCTTTTAGCATAGCAAAAAATTACTTTGTTTACTTTTAATGTTTAATGTCCTTTAAGTATCACAGTAATAAATGGTAAGTGAGATCCCATCCTGTTTGAAAAATATGTGTACCACTTTTTCACCACATAAATAGAGATAGATATAGATATAAAAGTAGATATAGTTGAGAGAGAGAGAGAAAAACAGAGAGAGAGAGAAAGAGAGAGATGATGTGAACAAAATTGCAAGCTTACCAAATTCTTTCATTCCATAAGTGTATTTAACACCAGAGACTTGGTAGTTTTGTAGAATCTGATGGGAAGTATGCATGTTAGGCATGCATGTATCTTTTCTAAATCAAAAGCTTCCTCAGTATAATCATGGTTATTGAAAATGTTTCTTTATGGTATAAAACTCCCCACAGAATCTATGAATTTCCAAATATGTTTATTTTTTATTTTTATTTTTTTAGATTTTATTTATTTATTTGACAAAGATAGAGACAGCCAGCGAGAGAGGGAACACAAGCAGGGGGAGTGGGAGAGGAAGAAGCAGGCTCATAGCAGAGGAGCCTGATGTGGGGCTCAATCGATCCCATAACACCGGGATCACGCCCTGAGCCGAAGGCAGACGCTTAACCGCTGTGCCACTCAGGCGCCCCCAAATACGTTTATATTTTTAAGCAAACTTTATTTTTTGTTGTTGTTGTTGTCTTTATTTATTTTTTATAATTTTTATTTAGTTATATTAGTCACCATACAGTACATCCCCAGTTTTTGATGCAATGTTCCATGATTCATTAGTTGCGTATAACACCCAGTGCACCATGTAATATGTGCCCTCCTTAATACCCATCACCGGCCTATCCCAATCCCCCACCCCCTCCCCTCTGAAGCCCTCAGTTTGTTTCCCACAAAGCAAACTTTAAAAACTCTACAGATAACTTAGAGATTTGGAAATTAGAAATGTTTAAAAATAAAGAACACTAATCTCTCCACTAAAAATAACCCTCACTAAAATCGCCACTACATTCTTTCCAGTCCTGTGTCCCCACGTAGTTGAAAGACAAGGAAGTATCTCATATAATGAGACACAGATCACATTGAAAAGTTAATATTTGTGTATTTCAAAAATTTTAAAGGATTTCTAACTAAAAAAATTATATTGACTTAAATTTTTTGCTGTTCCTATTATCTACATGCCACAGTTCCAAGAAGTTTCACATTTCTTCTACCCACAAAACCTTTCACTTTTGTTCACCAGTTATAGTTTCTGTCTTATTTCTCTGTTTTTTCTCCTCTCTCTTCAGGAATTTCTACCTTCTTTAAGCACCCTGGACATTTGGCTTCTCTATTCACCTCTGTGTGGACACATCCCTTGCCTTTAATATAATGCTTCTTTTGCAAAATTCCTCATGGCTTTTTTGTTTAGTCAAAAATCAGTAAAATCTTATGTTTTCATTAAATTTTGCATTGTGAGAGATTGCTTAGTCAGCCAGAAGTATAAAATTACCACAGATAACAGTAAGATTAGTGTGTGCTGAATTTACAGGTAATATTACTTTTCTGAATATCCCAAAGTTTCTAAAATTGATATGCATTGATTTTTAATCAGAGAATAAAATTTCAAATATGAAACTTATTAAAGTCAATATCCTTTGAGCTGAAAAATCATCTTAGGGAAAAAAATATGCCAAAGATAAAAATGTCAGAAATGTGTACCCCCATTTGTCATCAAGGATATTCTTAATGTCTACTGCCCAGCTCCTAATGTTAATACTTGGTTCATGATGAACTGATAGGAAACATAGTACTTAAAAACAGAGAAATGACCCAAATCAAAGACAAATTTTTTAAATGTTGATAAGAATCAAGGTCTCTGAATTTTAACCAAGAGAAAAGTTGCCAGAAATTTTGTGTCAGACCCTCCGTTCTACATCCAATCCTTAAAATGTAGTAGATTTTATCAGTGTTTTAAGAGGTCATCTGCTCTCTTATGTTTTGTCATTTTAAATCTAGCTTCTTTTGATTATAAAATGTTTATTTATTTGTTTGCTTATTTGTTTTGTTTTGTTTTTATTTAAATTCCAGTTAATATGTAGTGTAATATTGGTTTCAGGTGTAGAATTTACTGATTCATCACTTACATACAACCCAATGCTCATCAAAATCATCCTCCTTAATGCCCATCACCCATTTAGCCCATCCCCCCAAACACCTCCCCTCCAGCAACCCTGAGTTTGTTCTCTATAACTAAAAGTCTCTTATGATTTGCTTCCCTCTCTCTTTTTACCCCATTTCCCCTATGATCATCTGTTTTGTGTCTTAAATTCTACATATGAGTGAGATCATACGGTATTTGTCTTTGACTGACTTATTTTACTAAGCATAATACACTCTAGCTTCATCCACATCATTGCAATGGCAAGATTTCATTCCTTTTGATGACTAATGTTGCACTACTAGGTATTTACCCAAAGCATACAAAAATGTGATTCAAAAGGGCACATGCACCCCAATGTTTATAGCAGCACTATCAATAATAGCCAAATTATGGAAAGATCCCAAACGTCCATAGACTGTGAATGGATAAAGAAGATGTGGTATGTGTGTGTGTGTGTGTATATATATATATATATATAATTATTATATATACATATATAATAATATATAATTATATATATATATATATATATATATATATATATATAATGGAAAATCTGTTTGTTTTTTAAATGATGAGGCTTCACACATATTTATAAATATATCCTCAGTTCCTGGTTCCCAGAGCTAATATCTTCTTGTTGGGTTGGAACAAATATAGAAAGAATTTTAGTAGTTCATTCATCAAGTGAATATTTTGTCATTTTGTGGATTTCTGAAGCTTTTTCTTTAATGGTCTCTCACCTACATTTTCATTTAATATTATATGTCCCAATAAGACATATTTTTTAGAATTATCATAAGTATTTCATAAAAAGGAGAAGTAATCATGATAACAATTAATTTTAAGGAAGAGAAAATGTGATAAAACATGTCTGATTATATTACTGTGATTCATATGTCTGTCTTCCACTTGCCAATAAATGTCATGGTTAATCTTCTGAGGAATTAAAATGTGTTTATACAAAGAAATCTAATTTTGGAGTATCATTATTATAAGAAAATAATTCATGTTAAAGAAAATTGTATAGCATAGAAAGAAAATTAAAGTATGACTCTATAGAAACTTAGAAAATGTTGAAAATTATTACCATTTCTTTTTCATAAGAGTACTATGTCTTTACATTAATGCCACTTAATTTCTATTTCATTGATTTTTAAGTAATGGATAAGAAAATTTAGGTAAGATTATTTTGCTATGTTGATAAATATTTCAATTTGACTCAGTGTCATGAGTAATAAGTTATGATAAATATCAGGGTTATTTCTATTATTGTTGTTGCAAACATTATTTTTACTTACATGCTTAATGCATATGTTCTTTAAATTATGTCTTTGTTTTTTCTTTGTCCTTCTTTCCCAGAAGACTCCAGAATGATTTCAAAGTCCAAGTGAGTCCAGAATGCTGGAAAACATCTACAACCATAGCCCACTATCTGAAAGATGTAGTGTGTTGAGTGTGATCTCCTATATTCTATTTCTTTGGAATGTTTTAATTTTTAAAAAGTTCTGCGTTTTATATATTTTGGGATTTTTAATCTAATTACTCCTATTCAATTTTAATAACTCAAGCCAGTTAACATAATTATTAGTAATTATTTATAATTATTTTATTACAATTGGGGTTACATTATTCATATTGGTATATCAATTAGATACATATTTTTATAAACATATTTTAAAGAATCCCAGCAAAGTTCTCACAGATGAATATTTTCCCAGAACAACTCTTTGTTATTTATAAATACCTATCATATAAATCTAAGTATATATACTAAATATATATTATATAGATACAGCTATAGATACAGATTATATCTATATCTGTGTATCTTGTTGAAAACTTTAGTTTTTGCTAAATGTTTATTGCAGAGAGATTCATATATTAAACCATACATTTTAATCAAATGATGTATAAGAGAAAAACTCGGGGTGCATGGGTGGCCCAGTCGGTTAAGCATCTTCCTTCAGCTCAGGTCATGATCCAGGTCCTGGGCTCTAGCCCAGTATGGAGCCCCGCATGGGGCTTCCTACTCAGCAGGGAGTCTGCTTCTCTCTCTCTCCCTCTGCCCCTCCCCACCACTCATTCTCTCTCTCTCTCAAATAAATAAAATCTTAAAAAAAAAAAAAGAGGGAGAGAGAAAAGTCCAATTACATTTTAAATGTAATTGGAAGAATATCAGGATCATTTTAAGAGTCAAGCCGATCATCTACAAAGGGATGTGTATGGGGTATTACTAGTGCTAGGTGAGGTTATGTTACTGAATATTGTGCAACTATGAGTGAGCAATGTTTCCGGCATTTTATATCCTAACATGATACTAAAAACAGTAAATAGTACATGGTACAAAGTAAACGCCTATCTATTTATCCATCTACCCATCCACAGTGGAGGAGGATGAGTAAATAGTTAACAAATTACAATTAATTTAAAAAATTGTGAAATTGTTCTCCCATAATACGTCCGATTTCCACCAACATGTTAATGGCGTTAAGCTGGAAGGGACTCTACACATGTAAATGCCTAACATGGCTGAGTAGGTTGGTTGCTTCATTTAATGTCTATTCTCTGTCACTTTCTTCTCACTTACCTTGGGGAGAAAATGTACTTCTCAGGCTTCCTGGAAACTCAGGAATGTCAGTGCAGTACTTCTGCAGTAGGGGCATCTGTACCTGAACAAAAACGAAGGCTCATCAGAATGAAATCCTTCATGCCTGGGACTTGAACACAATGCTCGAATTTTGGGGAACCATAGTGCTACAATAAGACAAGAGACAAGAAGAGAAAAAGCTAACAGAATTACAAAATTGCTTGCCTTAGTATTACAGAGCCTTGAAACAAATATCAGCAGCTGCCTCCCTGGATTTTTTTTTTTGTGTGTGAAATCATAAAGCTCACTTTTTAAAGCTAGTAGTGGGATTTATTTGACATCCAGTCTAATCAGGCTTATACCATTGAATCAATAAATGTTTACCCTGTGAACTGAAGAAGTTTGGTTTTTTAAACTGATATCAAATATATTCCTGGGAAAACAACTATTTTATTAGTAAAATATAGAATATCTTTTGGAGTGCTCAGAACTGTCTAAAAAATTAGATTTTTGCATTTGTCAAGAAGTATTATTAGATTGCAAACCCACTGAAGTCGGATCCTTACATTAAAAAATCCCATTTTATGACTACCTGCCATCTCTCAAAATTGACATTTTTTATCTCTGTCATCCCCTGGCTCCATGACATATTTTTGCAATTATTAGGCCTAAACAAATATGTGTTAATAATATTGATGAAAGAATGGTGAGTGGGTGGATTATTTAATGGAGGGATGGCTATTTTAAACTGTCTTTGTTTACTGTCTGAGAGATGTAGTCAGCAAAACAGCTCATTAATAGAATCTTGGTTCACTGAATGGAAATATGAAGCCTAAAATAAATCTATGTTGAATTCTCCCTTGTACTTGATTTACATTTTTATTGCAATGCAATATTCATACTTGATCTATGAAAAGACTCTTTCTTTCATAATCATACATTTAATAATCTGTAGGCTCTGCCCTAGCTATGTTAATAGATATACTTAAGGCAGGCTTAGCTTTCAAATGCTCTAAATGCAATGATCCTTTTTCCAATAAAATGGCATCTATTTTTGAAAACTACTACAATTCTACTGGGTATTATATCAATGGATGTTCATAAAAGAGTGGTTTGTAGGATGAAAGAACAAAGAGCAATGTCATTATACCTGTCAATGAATGATAACCATATGCATAAATGACTTTTCTTTCTTATTCCTTGTACATGGTAATTTTGTTTTCATATCCTGGAACACGCATGCAGACTCTAAGATTCACATTCACACACACATTGGAGACATTTATTAGAAATGTGAACTTCTTAATGTTTCCAGTAGGATTATTATAACAGAGAAGAGGAAACCAAGTGTGATTCCTTTTATGTTGGCTTTTCAGTTTGGACTGCATAAATAAGATATAATGCTTCTGACAGTTTTTAATTATACAAGCAGTTGCACTGTAGTTTTATGCAAATATGCCTTATTGTAACAACTAAGCACAAATTTTTTAATATACTACATTACCTTAGTTATAACAGAACTATATCACATTTTATTTGTGTCCATTTCCTTGGCTGGGGATAAAGACAAGATTTTTCTCTGCTTTTATCTAAGAATTGCTCTGGATAGGGGCACCTGGGTAGCTCAGTTGGTTAAACGTCTGACTCTTGATTTCGGCTCAGGTCATGATCTCCATCGGGGTTGTGAGATGGAGCTCCATGTTGGGCTCTGTGGTGGACATGAAGCCTGCTTAAGATTTTCTCTCTCCCTCTCTCCTCCCTCCAACTGCCTCAAAAAAAAGAAAAAGAAAAAGAGGAAAGAAAGAAAGAAAGAAAGAAAGAAAGAAAGAAAGAAAGAAAG